>NC_142076.1:11465600-11635600 GCF_059756535.1 Pantherophis guttatus | reverse complement strand
TGTTGGAAAAGGTACTTTACAATTTTAGCCGCCGCTTCGTCAGCATTGATATGAGTTAATCTTGTGAGCATTTAAGGTGCCCAGGTTTTACCCGTATACAATAAAAGACCGTTATAATTCGCCAGACAAAATAAATAAATAAACAGTAAGAAATTATTAACCAGGTTGAGGACAAATCTTCCTGTAGAAAAACTATCTACAGGGTCACTAAAAGTCAACACTAGCTTAATGGCAGACAGACAATCAATCAATAGACTATTAAGATTAGAAATGCATTTTGCAATAATGTAAAGTATTTGGGATTTGTGCATATCAGTGTTTGACAAGCATCTTTTTGGCTTTCTTCTTGGAAAAGTGGATTGGTCTGCTGTCTTTTAAAAGACACTCACAATGGACATTTCCTCCAGAGAGGAAGCGAACTGGTGGGTTTCAAAAATTTTTTACTACCAGTTCTGTGGGTGTGGCTTGCTGGGCGTGGCAGGGAAGGATACTGCAAAATCCCCATTTCCTCCCAATCAGCTGGGACTCGGGAGGCAGAGAATAGATGGGGATGGGGCCAGTCAGAATTTTTACTACCGGTTCTCCGAACTACTCAAAATTTCCACTACCGGTTCTCCAGAACTGGTCAGAACCTGCTGAAACCCACCTCTGATGTATACTTTTAAAAGGATCTTCTGATTTTCTTCCATGGGTCAGTTTTTTGGAAAGGAATGATGGATTCTCTTTGATTCTTCAGCCTTCTTACTGGTGTGGGAGCCCCCAGACCGTTCTGGGAAAAGAGAAAGAAGAGGAGGAAGATCCAGAGAAAGCTTTGAAAAGTCAATTCATAGAGGAGGAGCCTTCGGATTTGGTGTCGGGCATCAAAATCAAACACCTTTCCAAGGTGAGCTTCTCCTGCTGGTTGCTCCCCTCTGTTCCGACCCAGCTTTAGCAGACACAAGAAAGAGACTCCTTGTCACAAAAAAACCCCTTTATTTCTGTTGTGACCGAGGCCCAAATAGTGGTTACTAAACGCAATTCAGTCCTGAACAAACTTATTTTATTAAAAACAGTTGAGAATTAATTCATTCTCAGCTTAGTCCAAAACAAAATTCTTCATAAAACAGTCTGTCGGCCTTATCACCACCCTTTGATGTCTTTGGCAACCGGCCAAAAGGTTTTTCTTGGCAAACCACCCCCCTCCCCTCCCAAAGTTCAAGAGATGCTGACAAGAAGCACTGGAATCAACGTTGCTTTTCTACAAAGGATCCAACAGCTCGTTGCTGCTCTTTTAAGCCTTATGGGAGGGGCCAATCATCTCCAGGCCTTACTCCCGAGTTGCCCTTTTTGCTTCAGCTGCTCTTGCCTTCTGGCAGCTCTTTGCATGCGTGCACTAGGAACAGGCTCCTCCTGTTCCTCTGCCTCTCTGCTGTTCGCCTCTGGAGGCTGCGGAGTCCGTGCATCGCTCACAGATGGCCCTGGCCCCGTCTCTGCCTCCGACACAGAGCCCTCGTCCGGGCCTTCCCCAGCCTCCAGGACTGGCCCATGTTCTTCCTCAGCCTCATCGCTGTCCGACTCCGCTGCCAGCTCCACAGGCTGCTGACGGACCACAACAATTTCCCTCTTGTGAACTAATGGGGTTCACACACCGAAAAGTCCAGGCAATAGTCTTTTCTATTGGCACTTATGTATAAACAGAGGAAACTCCCCTCCCCTCTAGTACTGATGATGTTCCCTAGTTGGGTAGTGAAATGTCTGTAAGAAAGCCACCAGGCTCGGGGAGCGCCAAAGACCTTAAAATTCAACCCTGAGCTACAAATATTCTCTTTAATAGGTTCAATAAGTATTTTTATGTCCCTTCAGTCATTTGACTCTAAGCAAAACTTGAATACTCTAGGGCCGTAATGGCGAACCTATGGCACACCAGCCATCGCCTCAGCCCAGCTCCACCGCGCATGCGTGCGCACCTCCTGCCAGCCAGCTGGTTTTCGGGTCTCTGCTGCACATGCGCAGGGGGCAGGGCACATGCACAGGGAGGTGCAGGCTGGTGCAGGAGGCTTTCTAGGCCCAAAACAGGGCACGGGGAGGCTTTGCACAGCTCCCCTGTGCCCCATTTTGGCTTCCAGATTGGTGCAGGACGCTTTCCAGGCCCAAAATGGGGCTGTTTTGGGACTGGAAAGCCTCCTGCACCAACCTGGAAGCCAAAAAGGGGTGCAGGGGGCCAGGCGCATGTACGGGAGGCAGGGCACATTTGTGGAGGCGCTCGCATTGCATTTTGGCGGTTCGGATACGCATGGGTGCATTTGCATGCGCGTACACGCACTTTGGGCACTCAGCACCAAAAAGGTTAATCATCACTACTCTAGGGCATTTTTGCTGAATCTGTTGCAGAAATAGGACCTCTCTGTTTTCATCCTTTTTATTTATTTGTATTTATTTGTATTTATTTATTGAATTTATATTGCCGTCTATTCGCCCATGGCGACTCAAGGCGGGCTGACAGAATCTAATTTTCCTTGCTCGCCTGCAGGTGTTCAAAGTGGGAAACAAAACCAGAGAAGCTGTGAAGGACCTGACTCTGAATATGTACGAAGGACAAATCACCGTCCTTCTTGGACACAACGGGGCTGGGAAAACCACCACTTTGTCCATGCTGACAGGTGAGGCTTCGACCTAGCTTGGATCTGGAACTCAGACCATATCGTCATCTGATCTTGAGGTCCCGTATGAAGAGAAGAAAGCACTATCTGTCAGCTTTGGAAGCCATATTAGGCCGGAAGCTTCCATGCTGCCACCTTCTCATGTGTGGGAAAGTAGGAGGGGAGATTTAGTAGGATTGTCTTTAGACATAATAGCATCCTTCCTGTCGGTCAAGGTCAGGGTGATCCTGCATCTGGAGAAGGAGTGGTTGGAGTGAGGTCTCGAGATGGGACGGCGGTTGATTGGAGCATGTGATCGACTGAGGACTGAGGGGATGGTTTTGGGGGTTTTGATTTACTGAGGGAAAACCCGGACCTCTCAGATTCGGGTTTTCCCAGATGTGCCAGTTTACCTATCCTAGTAAATAGAACTTTGAAAAATGCTTGCTTCAGAGTCTTTACATGGAGTTGGGGGGTTTTCTGGAACGCTGACACTATCTTTTAAACAGAGTTCTACGAAAACCTTCGCTTGAATGGAGGGTTGGAAGCAGAGTTAGATCTACCATTGGGCAGCAAGCATGAAAAGGCAGCAACGTCTTGGAGAATTTACATGTTATTGTTATGTTTATTGCTGAGGAGGAAAAACACGGCTTAGTTACGTTTAAAGATAAAGGTAAAGGTTCCCCTTGCACATATGTGCTAGTCGTTCCCGACTCTAGGGGGCGGTGCTCATCTCCGTTTCAAAGCCGAAGAGCCAGCGCTGTCCAAAGACGTCTCCGTGGTCATGTGGCCGGCATGACTCAACGCAAAGGCGCACAGAACGCTGTTCCCTTCCCACCAAAGATGGTCCCTATTTTTCTACTTGCATTTTTTACCTGCTTTCAAACTGCTAGATTGGCAGAAGCTGGGACAAGTCACGGGAGCTCACCCTGTTACGCAGCACTAGGGATTCGAATCCTGAACTGCCGACCTTTTGATCGACAAGCTCAGCGTTTTAGCCACTGAGCAATTGTGTCCCTTTTTAGTTATGTTAAGGAAGGTTTTTAAAACTCTCAGATTAATCCATCATGTATTCTAGTTGGACCAAAGGTGCTTTTTTTCGCTTCTCATCCAAAAAGTTTCTTCAGTGAACTGAAGAAGCTTCTTAAATGAAAAGCAAAACATCTTCAAGGAAAAAAACAAAGGAAGTCCAGTTGCCTTTTGAAAAAAAGCACCTTTGGGACAACCATAACCATATATAAATTCAATAATAATAATAATAATAATAATAATAATAATAATAATAATAATAATAATAATAATAATAATAATAACGACGACGACGACGACGACGACGATGATGATGTCTGAGAATCTCCATAGATATTCTAGTTGGAATTACAAAGAACAAAGCAACTAGAAATTGTGCAACGTTGATTAATAGACCCGATTAATATTCTGGGTTGGTTTCAATGCGGGTTTGCACTGATAGAGCCAAGCAAGAGATTGTGGATGTTAATTTAGTTAACTTTAGAGTTCATTTATTGGAAGATGTGGGATTTAACAATTGTGGCTAATTTCTTCCCATTCATTCTCAGAGACCTTAAGTGGTGCAGTGGCTTAGAGGTGGAGCACTCACCTCACAATCAGGAGGCTGTGAGAGTTCGATCCTAGGTAGAGGCAGATATTTCTCTCTGTGGGCGCATTGAGAATATATCTGCTGAACAAGACTCTGCATTGGCAACAGGAAGGGCATCCAGCCAGGAAACACTCAGTTCCATTCAGTTGCCCCAGACTCCACCCCGCCAGGAATTATGGGGTCATTAAAAGATGATGATGATGATGATTCTAATGTCTCTTAAATCTCCTTATTCTAAATTTATTGACAAAATTATTTATATTTATAAATAATTCAGATGTTTATGACTGCCCGTTCTTACATTGCCTGGAGTTATATTTTGTCCTAACCTGCGTCCCCCTTTTTCTCCTTGGCTGTTTCTTAGGATTGTACCCTCCAACAAGTGGACAGGCGTACATCAATGGCTACGAAATCTCTCAAGACATGGTTCTCATCCGGAAGAGCCTGGGTCTGTGTCCTCAGCACGATGTCCTCTTTGACCACATGACGGTAGAAGAGCATCTGTACTTCTACTCTGGGGTAAACTTTGGTCAATGTTGACTTGAACTTTTGTAGACTCTTGCCTTTCTGGGATCCACCCGTTTTCCTGGTTGCAAAGTTCAGAGGTTGTGTGGTTGTCCGCTATTCACGGTCTGTCATGATTGTACTGGAGACAGCGAGTGAAGCGAGCATGCGCAGAAGCATTTTGATGATGTCAGGGTGGGTGGGCAGAGCCTCCCACCGGTTTTACTACCGGTTCTATAGAACCGGTCCGAACCAGGAGCAACCCACCACGGGGAAGGATACTTCAAAAGGTCATAAATGCAAGTTGGTTGTTGAGCGCTGGACATGCAGTCACATGACTGCAGTAGGGAGCCAGGTCATAACTCCCCCTTTTTTCAGGTCCATTGTAACTTCAAGCGGTTACTAAGCCCCCGCTTGTAAAACGAGGACTCCCTGTATAATCATAATGTCAGGTTGAGACCTCATACCAGAGGTGAAATCCAATTTTTTTTACTACCGGTTCTGTGGGCGTGGCTTGGTGGGCATGGTGTGGCTTGGTGGGCGTGACTTGTTGGCCATGGCAGGGGAAGGATACTGCAAATAGTCCATTCCCTCCCCACTCCTGGGGGAAGGATATTGCAAAATCTCCATTCCCTCCCCACTCTGGGGCCAGCCAGAAGTGGTATTTGCCGGTTCTCCGAACTGCTCAAAATTTCCGCTACCGGTTCTCCAGAACCTGTCAGAACCTGCTGGATTTCACCCCTGCCTCATACCCTTTTTTTTTTCTTTCTCGTCCATCTCAGCTGAAAGGATTTCCTGTTGAAAAATGCCCTGGGGAGATCGCCCATGTCCTGCACATCCTCAACTTACAAGAGAAACATGGGACTTTGTCGAAGGCCCTTTCCGGAGGGATGAAACGCAAGCTCTCCATTGCCATTGCTCTCATTGGGGACTCCAAGGTGCGGCTCTGCTAAGTCCCTTCCTCCTCATCCTTGTTCACCTGCGCAGGTGGTTCGGAGAGAGTCTAGTGGACTTGGTGCCTTGCAGGGTGGATGGGGACCACTTGTTTGCTTTCCCAACGGTAGAAGATGGAGTGGAGAGGTTGGGTTTTTTCCACTATCTCGAGTGGGAGCCCTTGTTTTTCCATGAAGTCCTTCCATGGGAAAGTTGAAAGGAGCGTGTGTATGGGTCTCCCCACAGTTTGCCCATATTACAACAACCCTGTGCACCAGACAGGACTAAGAGGGAGTCAGTACACTGAGTTGAGCTCTGTGACTAACAAGGGACTTGAACCTAAATCTTTCTGTTCCTACATCTTTTCTTTTCTTTTCTTTTCTTTTTTCTTTCTTTCTCTCTCTCTTTCTTTCTTTCTTTCTTTTTTCTTTCTTTCTTTCTTTCTTTCTTTTTTCTTTCTTTCCTTCCTTCCTTCCTCCCTCCCTCCCTTCCTCCCTTCTTTCCTTTCTTCTTTCCTTCCTTCCTTCTTTCTTTCCTTCTTTCCTTCCTCCCTTCTTTCCTCCCCCCTTCTTTCTTTCCTTCTTCCCTCCCTTCCTCCCTTTCTTCTTCCCTCCCTTCCTTCCTTTCTTCTTCCTTCCTTCCTTTCCTTCCTTCTGTCTTTTCTTCCTTCTTTCTTCCTTCTTTCTTTCTTCTTTTATAATAAAGGATTGTACTCTTATCTTCAAGCCATGATAATATCTACCACATGACCAAATTGAGAAAGTAGTGCATCTTTCTGGTTCTTCTTTTTTTTAATGTTATCATTCACATCCTTGATATAATGCATATGGTGCGGTTGAATAGCCATCTTCCAATAAGCTGACCTTAAGCAGCCCGGGATGATAGAGACAGATGGCAAGAGAGGCCATTTTCTCCCCTAGAAGGGGAATAATTGCTAAATCAAACTACTTCAGATTGTGTCCACCCCTCCCTCTTCCTTCTGAGTGTGCCATTACCTCCACCACCTCTTTCCCATTACACTACCCCAGTTCTCCACGCGAGACCCGAGAAAAACTGGCTTCCAGCCACACTGGGCCTACCAGATTACAACCAACTCTCAACCCAACGCCAACCTTGTCAGAGTTTGTTGCAGAAATCACATCCAGAAAGCACACACAGATAACTGATTCAGCAGGATTCATTAACTTCTCATTATATACAATATAGCACATGAAGATAAATATACAATACCAATGGCTGATTCTTCCAACGTGGTAGAGAGGAGAGATTGTAAGTACAAACACACACCGAGTTCAGCAGAGATGAGTTTCAGTTTCAATTCAGCAGGCTAGTTTCAGTTTCCAAACAGTCCCCATTGGCCGACCCAGTTGCTATGCCTATTCACTGGCTGACCTTGGTACCACGTCTCCATTCCAGTTCATGAATATTCTGACAAAGCTCCCTGTTCTCTGCAGGTGGTGATGTTGGATGAACCTACCTCAGGCATGGACCCCGTTTCACGGCGGGCCACGTGGGAGCTCCTTCAGCAGCAGCGCAGAACTCGCACTATCTTGCTCACCACCCATTTCATGGATGAGGCAGACCTGTTGGGCGACCGCATCGCCATTATGGCCAAGGGGGAACTCCAATGTTGTGGATCATCCCTCTTTCTCAAGCATAAATATGGTAAGGAGATTAGATTTAGAATAACGTTATTGTCACTGTGAATGTACACGAATTACCATACATTATAATGAAATTTCATTGCATGCAGCTCTCAAAGGCTCACCGCCTCCAATATACACTACATAAACGAAGTTGACGGCCGTGACCGGGAGGATTTTTCATCAGGTTCGCCTGATCCGCCAGTTGCGTCCCTTTCTAGATCGGGACTCCTTACACACGGTCACTCATGCCCTCGTCACCTCCCATCTGGACTATTGTAACGCTCTCTACGTGGGGCTCCCCTTGAGGAGCACTTGGAGGCTCCAACTGGCGCAGAGTGCGGCCGCGCGGGTGGTGACGGGAGCGACATGGCGCTCCCATGTAACATCTCTCCTGCGCGAGCTGCACTGGCTCCCTGTGGTCTTCTGTGTGCGCTTCAAGGTTTTGGTTACCACCTTTAGAGCGCTCCATGGCTTAGGACCTGCTTATTTACAGGACCGCCTGCTACCACCAATAGCCTCCCACCGGCCAGTACGCTCCCATAGAGAGGGGCTCCTCCGGGTGCCGTCGGCCAAACAATGTCGACCGGCGGCCCCAGGGGGAGAGCCTTCTCTGTGGGGGCACCTACTATCTGGAACGAGCTCCCCCCGGAGATACGGAGGATCCCAGATCTGCGTACCTTCCATCGCGCGCTCAAGACTTTCCTATTTCATCAAGCTGGCCTGACCTAAGTCTTTCCCCTTTTTAAATGGGAATTTTAAATTTTGTTTTAAATTATTGGGGTTTTAAATTTGTTCAGACAAATTATTTAATTCGTTTTAGTTTATTTTAAATTTTGTATCTATATGTTTTATTCTATGGCTGTTCACCTCCCTGAGTCCTTCGGGAGTAGGGCGGTATACAAATTCAATAAAATAAAATAAAATAAATAAATAAATAAATAAATAAACATGACAAATCTATATGTATAAAAGCGAAAACCACTCATGCATTAATCACGAAATCTCCAGAACCGTAAAGCCTACAAACTTGACATTTGCCACGTATGTTCCTCTTGGCTTCTTGATCCCAAGAAAGCATCCAATGCTCATCAGGCAATATCCTTCTTCCTTTTCAGGTGCTGGATACCACATGGTGATGGTGAAAGAGCCCTACTGCAACCTCGGAGAGATCTCCCACCTCATCTATCATTATGTCCCCAACGCCTCTCTGGAGAGCAACGTGGGGGCAGAATTGTCCTTCATCCTACCCAAGGAGAGCACGCACAAGTAATCTCACCCTTAATAACTACGGGGAATGCACAGGTGGGGTCCAAGTTTGCCAAAGGCTCAAAGTCTCAGTGGAAGTGATGGGAGTTGGAGCCAATCCACCTGGAGAACATGGGCTTGAAGGATGCTACCTTGGTTCAAAGAGAATGTTTATTGTTCTATTGTTTATGACACAGCATATCTCCTCCTGTATTGATTAAAATGCTATAATTACCCTTTAAAAATGAAGATCAGTGGTGGGTTTCCAAATTTTTTGCTACTGGTTCTGTGGGTGTAGCTTGGTGGGTGTGGCAGGGGAAGGATACTGCAAAAGCCCCATTTCCTCCCAATCAGCTGGGACTTGGGAGGCAGAGAATAGATGGGGGCGGGGCCAGTCAGAGGTGGTATTTACCAGTTCTCTGAACTACTCAAAATTTCCGCTTCCAGTTCTCCAGAACTGGTCAGTACCTGCTGAAACCCACCTCTGATGAAGATGGTTCTGGCTGACCTCAAGGGAGTTATCCATGGGCTTCTCAAAATCAACCTGGATGTTGCTATGAATGTGGTGTCTGAATTCAAATCTCCTCACTTACTTTTTCCTTCCAGATTTGAGGCTCTGTTCACCGAGCTGGAGTTACGCCGGGAAGAACTGGGCATTGCCAGTTATGGAGCTTCAGTTACCACAATGGAAGAGGTCTTCCTTAGGTAACCCTTTGTTGATCTTGGGAGAGGAATTTGGCAGATGAGCTTGAAAAATGAGTTGAAAGTGGAGCTTGGAAGGTGGGCTTGGAAGGTCAGCTTGGAAGGTCAACTTGGAAGATGGGCTTGGAAGGTCAGCTTGGAAGGTCTGCTTGGAAGGTGGGCTTGGAAGGTCAGCTTGGAAGGTGAGTTTGGAAGGTGGGCTTGGAAGGTCAGTTTGGAAGGTCAGCTTGGAAGGTGGGCTTGGAAAGTGAGTTTGGAAATTCAGCTTGGAAGGTGGGCTTGGAAGGTCTGCTTGGAAGATGAGCTTGGAAGATGGGCTTGGAAGGTGAGTTTGGAAGATGGGCTTGGAAGGTCAACTTGGAAGGTGGGCTTGGAAGGTCAGCTTGGAAGATGAGCTTGGAAGGTGAGTTTGGAAGGTGGGCTTGGAAGGTCAACTTGGAAGGTGGGCTTGGAAGGTCAGCTTGGAAGATGAGCTTGGAAGGTGAGTTTGGAAGGTCAACTTGGAAGGTCACCTTGGAAGATGAGCTTGGAAAATAAGCTTGGAAGATGGGTTGGCCTTCTCAAGAGATCACCTCTTATGAGATCTCTCTTCTTATGAGAGTATAATGGGAGAAACTGGGGAGTGGGAGAAAGTAACATTCTGAATGGGGTCTCTTTCTTGAAGAGTTGGCAAGCTTGTGGATTCCAGCATGGACATCCAAGCCATCCAGCTGCCAGCTTTGCAGTACCAGCACGAACGGCGATCCAACGACTGGGCCATGGATGATTCCAGCAGCATGAGTGGCCTGACGAACACGACCGATGACAGCGGGGCACTCATCACCGAAGATTGCTCCAACATTAAGCTGAACACAGGGGTGGGTCCTAACTCCTACCTTGGTGGTGGGGTTCCTTTTTGGTGGGGGGGGAAAACAAAGAGAACACAGATAGTCCTCAACATACAGCCACAATTGGGAGTAGAATTTCTGTGGCGGTTGTTAAATGAGCGCACCCAATTTAATGTCTCTTTTTTTGACATTCAATTTAATGTCCTTTCGTTCAGTCAAACGGCAGTTGTTAAATGAACCATGAGATTGTTAAACGAATCCAACTTCCCCCCCGGTGACTTGGCTTGTCGGAAGGCAGCTGGGAAGATTGTAAGCGGTGATCATGAAATCCTAGGACCCTGCAACTATTGTAAATACAAGCCGGTTGCCCAAACACTTGAATTTTGATCCTGCGACTGTGGGGTTGCTGCAATGGTTGTAAGTGCGAGGACCAGTTGCAAATCACTTTTATTAGAAATAAAATTCGATAAATTTGCATAGAAATTTGATAAATTAAATTAATTAAATTAAATTAAATTAAATTAAATTAAATTAAATTAAATTAAATTAAATTAAATTAAATTAAATTAAATTAAATTAAATTAAATTAAATTAAATTAAATTAAATTAAATTAAATTAAATTAAATTAAATTAAATTATTCAGTTCCGCTGTAAGCTCGAACAATCGCTAAAGAACGGTTGTAAGCAATGGTGGGATTCAATTAATTTAACAACCGGTTCTCTACTCTAAGGATTTCTTCCAACAATCAGTTTGCCAAACTACTCAAAAAGTTAACAACCGGTTCTCCCGAAGTGGTGCATACTGGCTGAATTCCACCACTGGTTGTAAGTCAAGGACTGCCTCCGTGTTTTCATTGTGGTCCAAATTTTGAGGGGCGAATCCAGAGAATGGTTCAGGATTTTGAACCAATCAGAAGGACGGAAGCTTTCTGCTGCCAGCAGTAGAACTCATGATTTAAAATAAGGGGGTTGCCTTTAAGCCACGGAGGGTCAAACTGAGGGCCGCATCAGGGTTGTGTTTGACCTCGTGGAGGCGTGGCCATGGGAGGCGTGGCCAGGGCGGGTGTCATTTATGTCGGGGGCACCTTTGGTGGCCCGAGCGCTCTGCCAGCAAAAACAGGCTCCCAAGCTCCGTTTCCTGCATCGACGGCCTCCTGCAACCCTCTGTCAGGGAAAACGGAGCTCAGGAGGGTCACACATGATCCTCCTGAACTCTGTTTCTGCTGGCAGGGTCACCGTGGGCCAGTCCTTTGCTGTTTCCAGGGCAGCCCTGCGGGCCAGATCTAAACACCCCTGCTTTAAGCTCTCCATGGACCCTACAAATTTTGATACCTTCTGGAGCCCCGACTTGAAACCTGCTAAATTTTATCAGCCTAAATTACAGGTAGTCCTTGATTTACCGATTGTAATTGAGCCCAAAATTCCAGTTGCTACGCAAGACAGTTGTTGAGTGAATTTCGCCCCGTTTTACAACCTTTCCCGCCACGGTTGTTAAATGAATCACTGCAGTTAGAAACCCGGTTGTAAAGTGAATCAACCTTTCCCATTGCTTGTCAGAAGGTTACAAAAAGGTTATCACGTGACATCCAAATTTTGATCACATGACCATGAGGAACGGTTGTTAAGTGTGAAAAATAGCCAGAAGTCTCTTTTTTCAGTGCCATTGTAACTTTGGTCACTAAAAGAATGGCTATAAGTCAAGGACTACCTGTATTTGTAACTTTGGGGTAGAGCAAAAGAAATAAGTGCATGAATTCATTTCCTAATTTTACATCAAATTCTTCCAGCCTCACTTTGGAGTCTACTATGACTCCCAGAACCTTTTTCTAGGTGATTTTTATATATATATATATATGTATGTTCTTATTTTTATTAAATATAAAAAGAGCAAAAATTTCAATTATATAAACAATGTATTCTCTGGGTACGGTTAATTTGAGCAATAATCATCATCATCATAACATTCATAGTAATGATCATATAATAGCAGTAATGCCTCATCATAACATTAATAATAAACATATAATGACAGTAGTGCATAATTATATATTTGGTACAACATTTTTACAAAATTAGTCACTCTCTTGTATTTTTAAAGACATCTAACTTCTGTTTCTACTCGTTAACCACTGATAAAACGAACCCCATATTAAGAAGTATTCAGTGTCTTCCTTGTCTTTAATTTTAAATGTTAGTCTATTCATTTCTGCACATTCTAATATTTTTTTATTACATTCTCTTCTGTAGGGATCTCTATGCTATTCCAGTGTTGCGCAAATGCAACTCTAGACGCTGTTGATTCTAGGTCAGGGGTCAGCAACCTTAAACACTCAAAGAACCATTTGGACCTGTTTCCCAAAGAAAAGAAAACACCGGGAGCCACAAAACCCTTCCCGTGCCTGACCATTTGTTGAGCGGCCACAAACAAAACTAGCATATGTAGTTGAATTCAACGTTCTTCTTTTCTTCTGAAACTTTTCTTTTCTTGGATTTATCCATGGTTGGGAGTTGAAAAGCTCAATAAATCAACTGCCAGCGCGTGTCACACATTGGCGGTTGTGACTCATATTTTGAGCGACAGGGAGCCGCAGCAGAGGGAAGAAAGAGCCACATGTGGCTCCAGAGCCGCAGGTTGCTGATCCCTCTTCTAGGTGATTCTAACTATCCGGAATAAAGGTGTGTGCAGAAAACTCACCTGCGTAAATCTTATCCTTCCCTCTCTCCTGCAGTTCTACCTCTGCTGCCAACAGTTCTACGCCATGTTCATGAAGAGGGCGGTGTACAGCTGGCGCAACTGGAAGATGGTAGCAGCCCAGTTTTTGGTGCCTCTTATTTTCACTGCTTTTGCCTTGATCGCCGCCAAGACCTTCCCGGGACCTCAAGACTCTCCGTTGTTGAAGCTGACTTTAAAGCCGTACGGACAAACCACGGTGCCTTTCTCCGTCTCCCAAGGCTCCAGCCTGGGCGAGAGGCTGGCAGCGCAGTACAAGGATGTGGTTGGTGCTCAACGCCAGGAGCCGTTGGAGGTGGTAGGTCAGTGGCAATCAGAAGCTTTCCTCCTTGAGCAGAACTCAGACGATGGGGGTCCCTCGTACTCATAAGACTTTCCAGGTAGACCAGACAGAAAACACAACCCGATAATTCAACTTTATTGTAAGGCTGCATTAAAAAGAAAAAGGGGCACAGTGGCCTAGCAGTTAGGATGCTGGGTGATCTGTCCCCGTCCTCACACACACACAAACACAGCCAGCCGAGGGTTAAGGAAACACTTTGGAACACACCCAGGTCTTTATCTCCAACTTGGCAGCGATTTACACACCGTCTGCCAAGTGCATTTATTTCCACAAAACAGAAAGATGAGATACTTAGCGTACAAAAAGTCCAATCAGAATAATATTCCTCTCAGCAGTTTCCGGACGAGGCTTTAGTGACTATCCAAGGTTTACTTTTGTTCGTCACAGGGATCGCTGGCCACCACCCTCTATTATATAGTCTCTAGGGTGTGTTCCAGTGACTCAGTTCTAATCCCTAGCACGCCTCCTGAGCTACTGCAATAGTTTATCACGCCTTCGGAGGCGTGTATCCAGGAATGACATCTCTCCTTCACTCTCATCCGAGCCACTGTCTCCCTGCTAATCTCCTCTCCCTCGGCCGGCACCTGAGACAGTGCCAGAGGGGAGGGGCCTGGAGAGGGAGGCCTGGCTGACTCCTCTTCCTCATGCTCGGAGCTTTCTTCCTCCGATGGGACAGGCTCAGAGGGCGGGGCCACAACAGCTGGGCTTGTCGTTCAGAAGGTGGGCAGTTCGAGACCCAAGCGCCACACCGGTTGCAGGAACTGGGCATAGCTAGTCTAGTTGAAGAGAAGGACCAGGAGAGACATGATAGCAGTCTTCCAATATTTGAAGGGGGTCACAGAGAGGAGGGGGTCAAGCTATTTTCCAAAGCACCTGAAGGCCAGACAAGGAATAATGGATGGAAACTGACCAAGGAGAGATTCAACCTAGAAATAAGGAGAAATTTTCTGACAGAACAATCAACCCATGGAACAGAAGTTGCCTTCGGAAGTTGTGGGAGCTTCATCACTGGAGGCTTTCAAGGGGAGATTGGACAGCCATTTGTTGGAAATGGTATAGGGTCTCCTGCTTTGGGGGAGGGGGGTTGGACTAGATGACCTACAAGGTCCCTTCCAACTCTGCTAATCTAATCTAAGTAAACTCCCATTCTTGCCTCAGCGCCTACCAATCTAGCAGTTCGTAAGCGTGCAAACGCAACTAGATAAATAGGTACCACTTTGGTGGGAAGTTAACAGCATTCCATGTGCTTCAGCAATTAACCATGTTGGCTGTATGATCACAGAAGTATCTTTGGTCAACGGTGGCTCCCTCAGCTAAGAAATGGGGATGAGCACCACTCCTTAGACTTGGGAACCACAGGACAGGTAAGGGTAAAGGTTGCCTTCGCACATATGTGCTAGTTGTTCCCGACTCCAGGGGGCGATGCTCATCTCCGTTTCTAAGCCGAAGAGCCAGCGCTGTCCGAAGATGTCTCCATGGTCATGTGGCCGGCGTGACTCAACACCAAAGGCTCAAGGAACGCTGTTCCCTTCCCACCAAAGGTGGTCCCTATTTTTCTTTGTGCATTTTTTACGTGCTTTTGAACTGCTAGGTTGGCAGAAGCTGGGACAAGTAACGGGAGCTCACCCCGTCATGCAGCACTAGGGATTTGAACCGCTGAACTGCCAACCTTTCAATCGACAAGCTCAGTGTCTTAGCCACTGAGACACCGCGTCCCTGTAAGCCTTCAAAGTTCCAAAGGTGATTTTTTCAAGAGGCAACTGGACTTTCTGGTTTTTCTTGGAAGATGTTTCGCTTCTCATGCAAGAAGCTTCTTCAGCTCAAACGTCTCCGAAGAAAAACCAGAAAGTCCAGTTGCCTCTTGAAAAAACACCTTTGGGACAACCATGACCTGGATGACTGAAAATCTCCATAGGCCTTCAAAGTTACCGTTTATGGTCCTTGTGGTTAGAAACATTAGCGTCCCACATCTCCAAGAAGTAGCACTAATGGCTGAAATGGGGTACTAGTCAGTGAGGAGGCCCTCTTGAGGACATCTTCTTCACTCTATGAAATGGTTGTCCTTGCAGGGAACCTGGAGGAATACTTGATTTCTCGAGCATCCGAAGAAGCCGGAGCTTTTAATGAGTACCACATAGCGGCAGCTTCTTTCCAAGAGACCTCGGACAAGATAAACATCACCGCTCTTTTCAACAACCAAGCGTTTCATTCGCCTGCCACTGCGTTGCTACTGGTGGACAACGCCTTGTTGAGGCTAATCGTTGGACCAAATGCCTCCATCGCCGTGGCTAACTATCCACAACCTCGCAACATGACCGAGACGGCGAAGGACCAGCTCATGGAGTGAGTCCAAACTTCCTTGTTGTTCTTAATCTGTTAGCTTCCTTCAGATATAGCCCATCTTTCACTCAAGAACTCAAGATGGCGTATGTATGCCCGTTCCCAGGGGTGGGCTGCTGGGGGGAAATTGCAGGGGTTTGGGAGAATTTCTAGCTAAGATTCTGTGCAGTTCGGAGAACCCCCAAATCCCACTCCTGGCTGGCCCTGCCCACCCCACCCCTCCCAGGAATGTCTACGTGGCCCGTTTTGGATGCAAGTAAGTGCAGGGCCTACAGGAAGTTCTGGAAGGCCAGAAATGGGCCCGTTTCCGGCCTCCAGACGGCCTCCAGAGCCATGGGGAGACCGTTTTCGCCCTCCTGGAGGCTTGAGGAAAGACTCTGTAACCCGGGGAGAGCAAAAATGCCCACCCACCCCCGCCGTGGTGCAAGAGGCCGACTAGGCAACACCCACCATGGCCACGTCCACCCAACAATCAGGGACAGAACCTCTTTCTAAAATTTTTGAAGCCCACCCCTGCCCGTTCCCCATTTAGCGACCAAGTTCGATTTCAAGTATCGGGTATCAAGCCAGCTTTCCCTGATTCCCCATCCAGATCAGTTGTAGTTCCACCAGAACTGAGGTAAAAAATGGTTTGTGGACCCAACGTTTAATCAAAGCTGATTCTGCTTTGTCTTTGCAATATCCCGCAGAAGCCAGACGGGTTTCGCAATCGCCATTAACTTGCTCTACGGAATGGCCTCCTTATCCAGCACCTTTGCGCTCCTGCTGGTCAGCGAGAGGTCCATCAAAGCCAAACACGTACAGTTTGTCAGCGGTGTTTACATGGTGAACTTTTGGCTCTCGGCGCTTCTGTGGGACCTCATCAACTTCCTTACACCTTGCACCCTCATCCTGGTGAGTCACTCCTGGATAGCCTGTGTCGTGGAGGGAGCCGCAGTGGCGCAGTGGTTAGAATGCAGTATTGCAGGCTGACTCTGCCCACTGTCAGGAGTTCGATCCTCACCGGATTAAAGGTTGACTCAGCCTTCCATCCTTTTGAAGTCGGTAAAATGGGGATCCAGATTGTTGGGGGCAAGAGGCTGACTCTGTAAACCGCTTAGAGAGGGCTATAAAGCACTATGAAGCGGTATATAAGTCTAAGTGCTATTGCTATTACTTCTAAGGAAAATGAGTTTATCAGGATGGGAACTCCACAACAGAATCTTCATCACTGAATCCTGCTGGACTTTAGGAAAGTGGGGAGAATAAGTGCTCCCTGCTAGCACACTGAATTCTGGAAGTTCACACACATCTTGAGGTTGCTGAGGTTGAGAAACTGTGGTCTAGGCAATAGAGTTGCCGACTTAGCAGGCTGTTAAGAGCCCTGGTGGCACAATGGTTAGAATGCAGTATTGCAGGCGGACTCTGCCCACTGCCAGGAGTTCGATCCTGACCGGCTCGAGGTTGACTCAGCCTTCCATCCTTCTGAGGTTGGTTACTCATTGTTGGTATCTGTGGGTTACCTGCTCTTCTGGATCCCAGATATGACACTCTAGTAGAGTTGGCTCTCAGCATCTTCTTAGATTCCAAGGTGGCTTTTCCAAACTGTTCACTTTCAGGTATTAACGACATCCAGAATTTCCAGCAACATTCATAGTAATGGAGCATTCTGGCCATTGTAATGTATTGGCTCTCCCAAAAGAAATAAGAGACCAGAATGTGTTTATGAACTCATTGGGCAGTTGGGGAGCAAGTTGCTTTTCCTGTTTATCTTCCTAATCTAGGGAGGGAAGGAGGGACAAAGGAAAGAATAGAGTGGAGTGGAGTGGAGTGGAGTGGAATGGAATGGAATGGAATGGAATGGAATGGAATAGAATAGAATAGAATAGAATAGAATAGAATAGAATAGAATAGAATAGAATAGAATAGAATAGAATAGAATAGAATAGAATAGAATAGAATAGAATAGAATAGAATAGTATTCTATTGCTGCTGAGCCTGAGTGGCACAGCAGACTAATGCTACTGTTAAAGGTAGTATTTAGCTTCCAGCTGCCTGCAATTACTGTGAGTTCAATTCTCACCAGGCTCAAGGTTGACTCAGCCTTCCATCCTTTCTAAGGTAGGTAAAATGAGGACCCGGTTTGTGGGGGCAATAAGCTGACTTTGTATAAAATATACAAAAGTATGAAGGCTATTGCTGAGCACATTGTAAGCCGCCCTGAGTCTCCGGAGAAGGGCGGCATATAAATCAAATTAAAAAAATAAAAAATAGTACAGTCACCATGTGCTTTACTGTTCAACTACTTAACTGTAACAGGAAACAGAAAACTACTTAGAACAAAAGAGCATAGAGCAGTGATGGCTAACCTTTTCCAGACCAAGTGCCCAAAGTGTGCCTAAACCCCCAAATGCAATGCGTGTACAGCCCCCTGCATGCGCCCCACCCCCTATGCATGCATGCATTCCACCCCTGCATGCACGCTGCCCCTGTGCATGCATGACAGAGACCCAAAGACCAGCTGGCCGGCAGGAGGTGCACACACTTGTGCAGCACAGCTGAACTGGGGCAATGGCTCGCATGCCATCAGAGAGGGCGCTGCGCACCACCTCCGGCACATGTGCCATAGGTTCACCATCATGGGCATAGAGCATATACCATAGATCCAAACTTGTAAACACTGCCATCTACTGGCTATAGGAAGCATTCGAACCCCGTTCCCTTGAGTGACCACACCTGAGGACAAGTGATAGGTCAAGCCTCCAGATAGCCATTGTCATTCAAAGGTCTGGATTAAATGACCCTTCTGGGTCTTAAACTGTAATAATCATTTCTGTTGGTCATTCTTCAGGTGATCTTCCAAGCCTTTGACATCAAAGCGTTCACTCAGGACAGCCATCTCGTGGATATCATGCAGATATTTCTTCTGTATGGCTGGGCCATTATCCCCCTCATGTACCTGCTCAGCTTCTTCTTTTCCATAGCAGCCACAGCCTACACCCGCCTCACCATCTTCAACATCTTCTCTGGCACAGCCACGTTCTTGGCCGTCGTCATCATGAGCATTCCTGGTAAGGAATTGGGATTCCGTCGCCTTGGCTAAAAGGTTTTCGTGGCTTTGAAGCCACCAAGGTTAACTTGTTCTTCCCACATGTCTTCTCTTGTAGAGCTTGGAATGGTGGACCTTTCTAACACGTTGGATAAAGTCTTCCTCACCCTACCCAACTACTGCTTGGGACAAAGCATCAGCAAGTTCTACCAGAATTATGAGTTCATTCAGTTCTGCACTTCTTCTTTTGAGTCGGTGCTCATCTGTAAAGTATTTAGTGAGTATCTCAGACTTGCCTTCTTGGGCAGTGTTGAAGGAGACTATATTTGTGGCTCAGGGTTGAAATGAAGGATCCTCGGTGCTCTCTGAGCTTGGTAGTTTTCTTGCAAATGTTTCATGACCCAACTAGGGAACATCATCAGTGCTAGAAAGATGTTGGATTTACAAAGTGAAAGAAGGAGAGAAGGAGGAGGAGGTGGAGGAGAACTGTGGAGTCTTTGGTGCTCTCTGAGCTTGGTGGTTTTCCTGCAAACATTTCATGACCCAACTAGGGAACATCATCAGTGTTAGAAGGGCATTGGGTTTGCAGAGGGGAGGAAGGAGGGGAGATGGAGGAAACTAGTAACATCATCAGTGCTAGAAGGGAAGGGGACTTGTGGAGAGGAGGAGGTGGAGAAGGAGGAGAGAGGGGGTGGTGGAGGGAAGAGGAGGAGGAAAGAGGAGGATGGAGGAGGCAGCAGGAAGAAGAGGAAGAGGAAGAGAATGACTGTGGGGTTCTTGGTGCTCTTGGAGCAGTGATGATGTTACTTGTTTGGGTAATGAAACATCTGCAAGAAAACAACCAAGCTCAGAGAGCACCAAAGATCCTTCATTTTTGTAATTAACAAGAGACTGCTATTGAGCATGGCAGCTGTGCATTTGTAAGGACTTAGAATTCAGATTGGTGAGGGAACCTGGTTTTCTCCCAACCGCACTCATGTTCTTCTAGAGATTCTCAGATCTAGAGGCCCATTGCAAGTCAACATACTGTTACTTTCATCCCACCAAGTAGAGGTAGATGCAATGTGTAGATACCCTCAGAACGGATCAATGTGTTATCAAGCAACTGAAAAGAGGTCAACTTTTAGCTTCATTATAAAGTTCCCAGAGTCCGAACAGGCCATTCTATTAGACCTTCTGATGTAGTATATTTCTTAAGATAAGAGTTAATTAGGTGACACTGAATTAGGTTCAACTTCTGGTATGGACAAATGCTCACCATCCTAAACTTCTTTAGTAATCATTCCAATATTAATCTCATCCATAGACCTTGTCTATTATCTTTCCTTTCTTCTATTCCCTCAAGTTTCTCAACTTTCATTGTATTCTCTAGTTCCTCATACACTCCCACCACCTGGCCAAAGGACATTAGTGTTTACTTGCTAATTGATCACTGAAGAAAGCAGTCAACCTTTGTCCAGGAGTTGACTGACCAATTCTTTGCCAAATCATGGTTCTCTCAGGAACCATCCTGAAATCCATAGTTCAAATGCATTTATCTTAGTTCTCTCATTCTTTCTCAACTGTCCAGTATTCATAGCCCAGTATCATCACAGGACAGATCATTGCTTCAACTCTTCTGATCTTTGTTGCAAAGAAAGGACTAACCTTCATAAAATAGACAAAGTCCACATGTTCCTTTGTCAGGGTAGTGACCAGCTGATGCAATGATGTAATGATGTGAATGAGTCAGCAAAGTTTTTTGGCTGTTATCCCTTTAAGAGCCTGTATAATAAGAATAGGCCCTGTTAGGGCATCTCTGTTTGCTGTTATTGCTCCTGGGTTGTCTCATGTAGTAAAGCTGTGCACACTCTGACACCCTTACCCAAAACCTTGCAATACCATCCATCTCAACCCCATAACTCTGCCCTCTTTGCATAATTGCCCCATACCCGTGACTCTGCATTAGAAGATTGGCAGAGACTTCAACCATCGGAAGGTTGCTATCTCCTGAAATAACCCCAAGTTTTCTTTTGTCCTGTTCTCCTCTCTTTCCTCATTCCTCTTCCAGATATCACCTACCAGACCAACTACTTTGCTTGGGAAAGCCCAGGCGTTGGGAAATACTTGACGGCTATGGCAGCTCAAGGGCTCTCCTTCCTTCTCCTGCTCTTTCTCATTGAGACTAACCTCCTCTGGAGAATGAGGACCATTGTTTGCGACCTACGACGGCGGCGGAAGTGGGTGAGGCTTTTGCACCGAGGAATCCCTTTCTTGGCTGAGTCCTTCAGAGTTTCTCAATATTGCATGTAGATTAACTTCCCACCCAAATTTTGCATGATGTAAGAAGGTGGCTTCCTCTGTTGAAAACAAAGCAACAAAGCAAGAAGTAGCCTGCAGTACTGCACTCTAACCACTGCGCCACCGTGGTTCATTTGCTTGGTTTTTTTTCATGCCGTTCCACAGGTTATGTTGCTTAACCAGGTTCCGGTGCTGCCAGAAGACCGGGATGTTGCTGATGAGAGGAAGAAGGTTCTGGAATCTCCAGTAGCATCGATTTCTTCTCTGAATAGTCCTCTGGTGATTAAGGAGCTTACCAAGGTAGATGTTCAAGATAGCTTCTAAAACTCCCTGGTATTTCTCACCAAAACCTCATCAAAATAATGTAAACCGCTTTTGAAGTACATAATTTTTATGCCGAACAAAATTCCATCATTTCTCCGAAGAAATAGTAGGTGGTTTTACTGGGCCCTGAAGTCTAGAAAGTAATTACCCTGTTTCCTCGAAAATAAGACATCCCCTCATAATAAGCCCAATGCGGCTTTTGAGCACATGCACTAAAATAAGCCCTCCTCGAAAATAAGCCCTCCCTGAAAATATGTTGCCACATGTGCAGCCAGTCCCCACCATTTCCTCTGGTTAGGGTTAGGGCGACAGTGCTGGAAATCAGGTAAGATGGCAAGAGAAGCCCCATCTTACTCCATGCGCCTCAAAATAATAAGACCTCCCCGAAAATAAGGCCAAGCGCTTATTTTGGGATTCAAAAAATATAAGACAGGGTCTTATTTTCGGGGAAACACGGTATGTGGTTCTCCAGAAAGCATTTATATATTTAACGTCGTTTCTCCATAATGTTGAGTAGACCCTTAAATCTCATTGTAAGCCATAAAGGTAACAGAAACCCTCTATAAATATAGAACTGGCTTTCTGTGAAAAAAGGATTGGCTTTATTGTTTTGATTTTCATCCTGCTTTCATTTGGGGGCCAGCTCAAGACAGTGTCCATAGCTATGTTTTCATGGCTTAAGGAAGAGAATTCATGGCCTCTTGATTTCTAGTCTGATGCTTTAACCACTGCACCTAACTACCTCCCTATACTAAACTTTTTGCTTGAATTATGGTGGGAAGCAGGTTCTTTGTTATTGGTTGAAAACATGGGGAACCACAGCGGAATTTTTCAACCTTGACAACGTGAAGATATATCTGGACTTCAACTCTCAGAATTCAGGATGCTGGGAAGGGAAGTCCATGCACCTTAAAGTTGCCAAGATTGAGAAAGGCTGCACTAGAGCAGGTGTCAGCAACCTGCGGCTCTGGAGCCACATGCAGCTCTTTGGGCCCTCTGCTGTGGCTCCCTGTCAGGTGAACCCACTACTGGCTGGCCCCGCCCCTCATCCTCTCCTCCCAGTCACTCCTCGCCTGGCCTGAGAAGGTAAGGGCAACGGCGGGTGATGGAGAAGTGGCCGGGGCAGAGACAGAGAGATACAGAGAGAGGGAGAGAGAAAGACAGAGAGATACAGAGAGAGAGGTGGGGAGAGAGGGAGAGTGGGGGGAGGGAGGGAGAGAGAGATGTCAAAAGAGTTTTGTGGTTCCTGGTGTTTTTTAACAACCAGTTCTCTGCCCTAATGACCTGCTGGGTAGGTGTGGCTGGGGGGGGGGTCATGTGACTGGTGGAAGTGAGTGACGTCGAGTTGGCCACACCCACCCAGGCTTTGTGGTTCCCGGTGTTTTCTTTTCTGTGGGAAACGGGTCCAAATGGCTCTTTGAGTTTTTAAGGTTTCAGACCCCTGCACTAGAGCAGTGGCCCCCATCTTTTTGGGCACCAAAAGGGCGTAGTTTCACATGCTGCCTGCATCCCGCAGATGGGGCTCCGCTTCTTTGAGTGGCCTGCAGTGGTGCCGTGTTTCCCTGAAAATAAGACCCTGCCTTATACTTTTTTGAACCCCAAAATAAGCGCTTGGCCTTATTTTCAGGGAAGTCTTATTATTTTGGGGCGCATGGAGCAAGACGGGGCTCCTCTTGCCATCTTACCTGATTTCCAACTCTGTCTCCCTAACCCTAACCAGAGGAAATGGCGGGGACTGGCTGCACATGTGGTTAAATATTTTCAGGGAGGACTTATTTTTGGAGGAGGTCTTATTTTCGTGGTATTCAGCCGGTTCTATCTGGTTTGGGCGAACCGGTAGCGGCGGTGGCAGGAGGCTCCACCCACCAGCCCAGACGTCATCACATCCCATTTTTGACGCTCTGCACATGCACAGAGGTGGTCCTGTGCACGTGAACTGGTAGCAAAGGTAAGTGAATAGCCCGGTTTCTGGCATGCTGCGGACCAGTGCCAATCCGCAGGCCGGGGGTTGGGGACCTCTGCGCTAGAGAGTCAGTTGTAAGTGGGATGTGCAGAAAAGGTATGACTTGAAAACCAAACCATCTTCCTCAGCACCCTCAGTAACATAAAACCCCTAACCATAATCACGATAAGCAATGAAATAACAACGGATAACAATAAAAGTAGCACCACCGGAATGCCATCGGCATTAACAAATTCGTCGGTCAATTGCAAAAGGCAGCTAGACTTGGAATAGCTTACATCCTGAGATGACCGTCAAACAACCACATCTACAGGGGTGGGTTCTACTTACCTTTACCACCGGTTCGCAACGGGATCGTGCATGTGCGTTCGCTTTGCTCGCGCACCTTGATTCTGTGCATGCCCAGATCACTGATGACAACATCCGGGGCAGTGGGCGGGGCCTCCAGCCGGTTTTATTGCCGGTTCTTGCAAACCGGTCCGAATCAGGGGCAACCCACCACTGCACATCTACTGTCCCGGGTCCTTGGGAAGGACTTGATAGGTACACAACAATGCCACATCCGATCTGACTGTGCAACCAGCCACAAAAGCACATAATAAATTATTATTTATAAGTCTACAATAATAAAGTAAATGATAATGAATAGCATTAGCAGCAATAAGGCCAGCTTTGTGTGTTTTACATCTGCCACCATTGTTTTTCCCTCTCCCCACGCCAACTTTTGTTTCTCCAGGTGTACAGTAGCAGGGATTCTTGTCTGGCTGTGGACAGAATCTCTCTTGTGGTCAGCAAGGGAGAATGTTTTGGTCTCCTGGGTTTCAACGGGGCAGGCAAAACCACCACCTTCAAGATGCTAACGGGGGATGAGAGCATCACATCAGGAGATGCTTATGTGGATGGACACAGCATCCTGGCCAATATCAAAAAGGTAATGCGAGAGTCATGACAAAGCAGCATAGTGGCATAGTGGTGGAGCTCTCGCCTCATAATATAAACCTCCATAACTGTCTGGTTTGGCTCTGCAACTCAACAAGACAGACACAGACTTCAGAGGGTAATTAGGACTGCAGAAAAAACAATGGCTACCAACCTGCCTTCTACTGTGGACCTGTATACTACACGAGTCAAAAAGAGGGCTGGGAAAATATTTACAGACCCCTCGCATCCTGGACATAAATTGTTTCAACTCCTACCCTCAAAATGACGCTATAGAGCCCTGCACACCAGAACAACTAGACACAAGGATAGTTTTTTCCCCGAACGCCATCACTCTGCTAAACAAATAATTCCCTCAACACTGTCAAACTATTCACTAAGTCTGCACTACTATTACTATTAATCTTCTCATTGTTCCTATCACCCATCTCCTCCCACTTATGACTGTATGTCTGTAACCTTTTTGCTGGTATCCTTAAGATTTATATTGACTGTTTCCCTATGACTATCATTAAGTGTTGTACCTTATGATTCTTGATGAATGTATCTTGTCTTTTTATGTACACTGAGAGCATATGCACCAAAGACAAAGTCCTTGTGTGTCCAATCACACTTGGCCAATAAAGAATTCTATTCTATTCTATTCTATTCTATTCTATTCTATTCTATTCTATTCTATTCTATTCTATTCTATTCTATTCTATTCTATTCTATTCTATTCTATTCTATTCTATTCTATTCTTTCTATTTCTATTTCTATTCTATAATAAGGAGGCTGTAGACTTCAATCCTAGGTAGTGGCAGATATTTCTCTCTCTGGGGGCAATGAATAATTGTCTGCTGTGAACACCATATAGGATTCGGGAAGGGCATCCAGCCAGTAAATGCTCAGCTCCATTCAGTGGCCCTGACTCCACCCCGATGCAAGGGATTACAGGATCGTTAAAAGAAAAAAAATGGGGGAGTCAACAACAAAACAACAGCTGTTCTTGACAAAGTTGACAAAGTTATGGATTCCATTTCTGGCATTTTGAGACCCTAAGGATTTCTCACAAGCCCTCGTAGACCAACATTGAGCGTTTGGAAGGAAAAGACACAATTGCTAGGTGCAGTTAGGATCCTTCTAGTTTGCTGATTTTTTTTTGCCTACGTGTCTACCTATAGAAGGTCAAGAAGAGTAACTGGGAATTATCCCTCATTTGTAACCAGACTCCTGTGACTGAACATGAGCAGTTTATGATTTGTGGTTGAGTAAGGACTTAAATCTGGGTCTTCTTGGTCTCAATTGAGCCCTCTAAGCTGGTTTGGAGGCGCATCCTAGTGGCTACTAGCTAGTAGTGGAGGAGCTAGTTGTCCAAAGTTGTCCATAGTTCCTAGTTCCTCAGTTAGGGACAGTTAGTTGTCCCTAACTGAGACCATCACTCATCCATAAGTAGGTAGGCTGGAGATGTTCTCCTCAACTTGATTTGATCTGCCTTCAGGTCCAGCAGCGGATTGGCTACTGTCCTCAATTTGATGCACTTTTGGATCACATGACTGGAAGGGAGACCTTGAGCATGTATGCCCGACTGCGGGGCATCCCCGAACGCTACATCAGCAGCTGTGTGGAGAACATGCTTCGTGGGTTGCTCTTAGAACCTCACGCCAATAAACTCATCCGCACATACAGGTGAGAAGCCTTCTGAACCAGAAGTGGGACACTCATCCACGATGGGAGGTGGGACAAAGTGGGAGCAGGGGCTTTGTTTCATGATTCGAAATGGCTGGGTGGCCCACCACTTTTATTCGTGACCTTTCTCCTCCATCTCTACAGTGGTGGGAACAAGCGGAAACTGAGTGCAGGAATTTCTCTCATTGGTGGACCTCCTGTGGTGTTCCTGGATGAACCCTCCACTGGCATGGACCCTGTGGCCAGGCGCCTATTATGGGATGCAGTCGCTCGGACACGGGAGTGTGGGAAGTCCATCATTATCACTTCTCACAGGTTGGGCCTGTTTCTCTGTCTTCTATCACCTTGGGGCGGGGGGAGATACGGATTTCTGTCAATCTTTAGGCCAGTGTTTCTCAACCTCGGCTGGTGCTTGAAGATGTGTGGACTTCAACTCCCAGAATTCTCCAGCAATTCTCAGAAGTCTTTGGTTGTTTTTTTTATATATATATATTCTGCACCAAACAGTCCTGTGTCCCTGTTTTAGGATAGTAGGAAGCTCAAATTTCCAATGCAGGCAAAGTGGGCTGGAATATAATTTATTTTAAAAATGCTGTTGTTTTTTTTTTTTTTACTTATTTTTTTTAAGTACTAGTTTTTGTTTCGTTTTTTTTTTCTTTTGGATAATATCTGTATCTTTGTGTTTGGCTCCTTTTTTTTTTTCTTTTTCTGTTATTAATTTATAAACAATACAAAAATACTGTTTTAAGAAAAGAGTGGATCAGCCCTACAATAGGATACCTCTCAGCCACTTCCTGCCGACTCTTGGATTCCCTGCGCCTACAAATTTTTATGGATTTATTGCAGGGGTGAAATCCAGCAGGTTCTGACAGGTTCTGGAGAACCGGTAGTGGAAATTTTGAGTAGTTTGGAGAACCGGCAAATACCACCTCTGGCTGGCCCCAGAGTGGGGATGGGAATGGAGATTTTGCAATATCCTTCCCCCAGGAGTGGGGTGGGAATGGAGATTTTGCAGTTTCCTTCCCCTGCCACGCCCACCAAGCCACACCATGCCCACCAAGTTGGGTGGGTTCTACTTGCCTTTATTACCGGTTCGCAACAGGAGCACGCATGCGTGCTCGCTTCGCTCAGGTGCGCGCCAAGCTTCTGCGCATACGCAGATCACCTATGACGACATTTGGGTCGGTGGGCAGAGCCTCCCGCCGGTTTTACTACCGGTTCTTGCGAACCGGTCCAAACTGGGGGCAACCCACCACTGGCACCAAACCATGCCCACAGAACCGGTAGGGAAAAAAAAATTGGATTTCACCACTGATTTATTGATTGATTAAACTTACATGTCCCCCATCTCACGATGGAGTGACTTTGGGTGGACTATGAGGAACAGCTGATTTCAAATCCTCAAAGGTATTCCTGGCTAACCCGGCTGTCAGAAATATTGAACCGATATGGCGTAGGGTTCCCGTTGTGTGACACACCGAACCAAGTTAAACAACGGATTAAAGATATACATGGGCAAATGGACATGGCAACCCTTTCAACTAATCATTCCCTTAAACTGCTGACAGCAGTTAAAACAACTTTCACTCTGGAAAAGTATTTATATTTAGAAATGCCATCAGTGGAGAGACAGTTATTCGTTAAGTTTAGATTCAAACTTCTAGATACCAACGTTAGATTCGGCCGTTATCGGAAAATCCCGTATGACAAAAGAATAGGCATATGTGGGGTAAACGTCGTGGAGGACACGGCGCATATAATATTCGAATGTAGTCTCTATCAAGAATTAAGAAAACAATATCTGTCCCCAATTATAAATAAATTTCCCCACTGGAATATAAGCCAAAAATTAGCATTTCTGTTGAGGGCTGACTCTCCTCCCCTGGTAAGAGCGATCACTCGATACCTTAAAAGAATGACAGCAATACGAGCCAGTTATATCAAAAAAAAATTTATCGATTGTAAGGAAGATGAGCTCTGTTAGAGAGGAGCTATCCTATTTGGGTTATCTAGTCTTGGCAACTTAGCTATTGAAATTTGATATTGTAAAATTTTAATGTCATCTATCATATATTTTTAGATTGCTATTTTTGTAACTGTTTTATCTTTTCCCCTTTTTCTTTTCTGTTTTGTTTGAAAAGGCCTTCGGGCTATTCAATAAACTATACTATGAGCCTTGCACTTGCTGTTCTAATGTCCACATCCTTCTTCTGCAGCATGGAAGAGTGTGAAGCTCTGTGCACCAGGTTGGCCATCATGGTCAACGGGCAGTTCAAGTGCCTGGGCAGCCCTCAACACCTGAAGAGCAAGTTTGGCAGTGGATATACTCTGATTGCCAAAACCCACTGTGATGAAGAAGGCCACGTAGAAGACTTGAAGGCCTTTGTGGAGAAGACGTTTCCTGGTAAGCCAACTTTGTGGTCATGCATGTCTTCCAGATGCTTATATCACACCAGCCTTCCACCTACAGGTAGTCCTCAGGACCAGTGGCTTGGTGACTATTTAAAGTTATTGATGGAACTTGCGACATGGTTTCAAAGTTCCAACATCGTGCCCCTCCCCCCATCTCCTGTGATCACATGACCCCATTTTGGGTGCCAACTTGCATTTATGGCCGTTTGCATGTGCAATGGTCACCCGAGCACATTTTACAACATTTTTTTTTGCTGAAAACTGACATTTACTTCCAGTTTTTGGTAAGTCCGGCCCGTAGCAAACAATTGTTCACGTAATGACCATGATGGTCACTGTCAGCATTCTGATGCTGCCATAAAAAGACGAGGCTTGACTTTTCATCTATTTATTTCTCTGTAGATAATATCCCCTAGGAGATGGGATGGTGGGGGGAACATTCCTGTGGGGTGAGATCAGAAGCTGGGGAGACTGACTTGGAAGATGGCCAATGAGGAGATGAGAATTGGGGAACGGAAAGGGAAGGGTTTGGGGGTCAGAGGGTTAATATCGGCTATGACAAAGTCAGGGTTAGATCTGTCGTACTCAATAAATGGAATATTGCAGCAAAGATTAATTGTTTGGGAGTGCAATTTATTTGAGATGACATCGAAACCTGACAGTCACTTAAACAAGCCCAGAACAACAAGATAACATGCAGTAGAGATTCAGGCAGACAGTTCCCTGATTCCCTGATGTATGAAAGGGTGAGAAGGTCCAGCAGAATCAGGCTTGCAAGATTTGGCTATTTATTAGAGCAAATCTGTAGTAGAAGGGCAGGGGATGGGGGAGTTAAGTGTGTCATCAGCTTAGAGTCATTACGTTGCCGCAAGCATCCAAGTTCAACCTTTCTTGAATTTTGTTGACTCTTCTGGTAAGAGTCTTCTTGGTAAGACCACACTTGGAATCCTGCATTCAGTTTTGGTCGCCACGATGTAAAAAAGATGTGGACACTCTAGAAAGAGAAGAGCAACCAAGATGATTAGGGGACTGGAGGCTAAAACATATGAAGGACGGTTGCAGGAACTGGGTATGTCTAGTTTAATGAAAAGAAGGACTAGAGGAGACATGATAGCAGTCTTCCAATATCTCAGGGGCTGCCACAAAGAAGAGGGGGTCCATCTATTCTTCAAAGCACCTGAGGGAAGGACAGGAAGCAATGGGTGGAAACTAATCAAGGAGAGAAGCAACTTAGAACTAAGGAGAAATCTCTAATTAATCAGTGGAACCACTTGCCTCCAGAAGTTGTGAATGCTCCAACACTGGAAGTTTTTAAGAAGAGGTTGGATAACCATTTGTCTGAAGTGGTGTAGGGTTTCCTGTCTAAGGAGGGGTTTGGACTAGAAGACCTCCAAGGTCCCTTCCAACTCTGTTATTCTATTCTATTCTATTCTATTCTATTCTATTCTATTCTATTCTATTCTATTCTATTCTATTCTATTCTATTCTATTCTATTCTCTGGTGCCAATTTAGTACTGAACTTTAGTTGACTAGATTCTCGTACATACACTTGAGCAATAGATCTTGAACTGCAACTCAACACATGGTCCTGATACTTCGCGCCTTTTTAAAAACTTTCTTGGGAAGTTGATTTACTGGTCTAGTCTACTGGGACTGACTGGGTGGGACACTTGTAGTCTACTCTACCTACTACAGAACATTTAATTGGGGAATTAAAATTCAGAGTGGTACCATGGAAAGCAAGGTAGGAAACCAGGACAGAGATTTTCAACAAATTGTTGACCGCAGTTAAGAATATATTGCAGATTGATTTTGGCTTTTGAGATGTGGGTGTCTTGGGAAGCAGACTTAGCTGTATCTTCTTTTTTCCCTCTCCCAGAGAGCGTCCTGAAGCATGAGCATCAGGGGATGGTCCATTACCACCTCACCAATAAGAACCTCAGTTGGGCACAGGTAAGGCTGGAGCAATGGTCAATGGTGGTATACAAAAGTGAACAGGGAAGGGTCTAGAACAGCTCAACAGTGGTGAAATCCTCTGAAGTCTGCTACCGGTTCTGTGAGTCTGCTACTAAGTGCACACTGAGCACCTAGTGCTAAAAAAGGAACTTCCGAGTCTGCAGATGTAAGGAGAACAGCAAGAAGGGGGATCCGCTGCGCCACTCGATTTAGATTAGCTAGAAAGCAGCAAATCCGACGATTCTAGCTAATATAAACCGCACGTCACAGATGATCATCAACCAGCTGATTGTCGGAAATACCGGTTTGACTGAACTGGTAGCATTCGACCAGCTGATTGTCGGAAATACCACTTTGACTGAACCGGTAGCATTTTTTACTACCGGTTTCCTTGAACCGGTAGCATTTCACCCCTGCAGCTCAACCTGTGAAAGCTAAGATCTTCAGAATGAACCCCCCAACTTCCTTTTCCCACACTGGCCTTGATACCTTACAAGCTTCTAAGCCTTGGATGGAGGCTGTGGCTTGGAAGGGGCATTCTGTTAACTACCCCTTACTCTCTTCATTTTTTTTTTTTATTTGATTTATATGCCGCCCTTCTCCGGAGACTCAGGGCGGCTTACAATGCATTAAGCAATAGCCTTCATTCTTTTGTATATTTTATACAAAGTCAGCTTATTGCCCCCACAAACTGAGTCCTCATTTCACCTACCTTAGAAAGGATGGAAGGCTGAGTCAACCTTGAGCCTTGGAGAGATTCGAACCAGCAGAAATTGCAGGCAGCTGTGTTAATAACAGGGTGCACTAAACCACTGTACTATCAAGGCTCTCATGTGTCTTGCATCTCCCAGGTGTTTGGGACACTCGAGAAAGCCAAAGAGAAGTATTGCATAGAAGATTACTCCGTAAGCCAAATCTCGTTGGAACAAGTCTTTATGAGCTTCACGCGTTTCCAGCACTACACAGAAGATTGCGAGAAATGAGCTCTCCAGCCTCTTTTCGTGGACTGACCTGTTGCCTATAAAATAGTCTATAAAGAGAAGGTAATTTATAGTATCAGCCATGTCTCCAACAACAAGAAAAATGGACATATTCTCATTGGACAATTGGTACACCACCGTACTGACATTATGAAGATGAATGCATGGGTTGTGTGGATGTGTTATATGTCCATTTGTCTGTGTGAGGCATGAGAAGGAGGAGGAATGCTTAACCATCTTTCAAAGGCAGCTGGGATGTCCTACCAACTCTCGCTCCACTTTGATGACACTGGGAGGGCTTAGCCTACTAACAGTCGTGGAAGCAGTTAACCCTGAAGCCTGGGACAATTGAGTAATTCAGTATCTTGGATGCTAGGATACTAGTTTCTTCTTTCTTTCTCACCCTCCCAATCTCATCTTCTTAAGAAGTTTCCACTAGACCAGCGTTGGTGTCATTGGCCCGCCTGCATGTCCCCAGTTTTGGAGCGTTGACAACACATATTCATCCGTATGGTTGCAATCCATATCTGTATGTTCAGACAAAAAACTCTTTGGAATGAGCCCACTTGTGGTCCTTTGGATGGCTTGCATCCTTTCGATGGTGAAAAAAGCAAGCTCATAAGGTGAAAGAAGCCATTTTGATCCCTTCCTTAGATGGCATCCAGGGAATTGACTCTGTTCTTCAAAGAACTAGTGAAGCAGGATTTAGTATCTCTACTTTCTTGGTGAGCATTAGACAAGTTTGTTTTGATAAGAGTCTTCAGCATCCATTTTGCATACGCCAGTATCCAAGTCTCTCTTCTTCTGCTTTCCAAAGATCTCATGAACATCAGGTCACAAGCAGCCATCATGAGCTTCATTGCAAAGCTGCCTGTGATGTCCTTGAGAATAACATTTTCCCAATCTGGGTGTCCTCAGGATGGATGTGGACTTCCAACTCCCAGGAGTCCCCAGCCAGCGTGCCATTCCTGAGAACCCTGGAACTTGATATCTGTACCTGTAGAACTCATTCCAGCAGAGGAAGTCGATTCAGAAAGATGGTCCTTGAAAACATTGAAAGAGTTTGGTGTTCATATCAGCTCCAAATTGTTGTTAACTGCCACAAGGTAGAAGATCCATTTTGCCAGCTAACCCTTGTAGGGTGTGGCAATAAACCCATAGCTCTGTTTCTGGAAACTCAGAAAGTCAATGCATTTACCTTCAGTGAACCTTCTTTTCTTCCTCCCATATCAGTGTCCCTTCCTTCCATCCTTCCATCCATTTATCCATATCTATGTTCCTTCCTTCCTTCCATCCATCCATACATCCATACATACGTTCCTTCCTTCCTTTCATCCATTGTTCCATCCATCCATCCATATCAGCCTTCCTTCCTTCTTTCCCCGTCCTTCCATCCATCCATCCATCCATACATACATACATACATCCATACATACATACGTTCCTTCCTTCCTTTCATCCATTGTTCCATCCATCCATCCATATCAGCCTTCCTTCCTTCTTTCCCCGCCCTTCCATCCATCCATCCATCCATACATACATACATACATACATACATACATACGTTCCTTCCTTCCTTTCATCCATCCATCCATCCATCCATCCATATCAGCCTTCCTTCCTTCCTTCTTTCCCCTTCCTTCCAGCCATCCATCCATCTCTATGTCCTTCCTTCCTTTCATCCATTGTTCCACCTATCCACCTATCCATCCATATCAGCCAGCCTTCCTTCCTTCCTTCCTTCCTCCCTTCCTTCCTCCCTCCCTCCCACCCACCCACCCTCCCTCTCCTTTTAGATGCTACTAGACCATAATAAGTAAGCTGGGAAGTGACCGTGGTTGGGTTTTTAAGGCAGGTCAGGTCTTGGGCACCAAAGAGTTACACTCTGCCTAATTCTTCCTTTCTTGAATAGTTCAGTCAATTGATGATTGCGCCTCAGTTTCCAGTTGTGGTGCACTGAAAGTGTGCTGTGAGGACAGAGTCCACAATCCATCTGTCAGTTGTGTTTTGCAAAAAAAAAGAGCATTCTTGGGATCTAAAAAACAAAAACCTCCCAGAGTTTTCCTCTCTGCCTAAGGAACTAGGGCTTAAACTCATTACAATTTGAATTAATGCAAAAAAAAAAAACCCACCACTCTTTGCTACTTGAATCAACCAATGACACACGGAATGTATTATCTGAGCATCTGTACCTCTCTTAGTCAGAGGAGAAGTGGAAAATATGTGGGACCAGGAAGGGAAAAAAAACAAAAGGCGCTCGCAGGTTTTATTTTGTGCTAGTTCTGAATTAATAGTTAACTTTTAGTTTGGGCCTTTTGGTGCAGGTACTGTAGTTTGCCCTTTAGCTCAGGGGTCTCCAACCTTGGCAGCTTTACGACTTGTGGACTTCAACTCCCAGAATTCCTCAGCCAGCGGATGCTGGAGTCCCGTGGTTTAGGTGATCTGTGCCTTTCGGTACTTGCCTCTGTATGGAGTCTTGTCAACAAAAACACAAACCATCCTTTCTGTTAAAGGAGGGCAGAAAGCTGAGCACCCAGGAGCCATGTGGCTTTAAAAAAAAAAGTTACCCTTGTTTCGAAAATGATGTGAACTCTTTTTAAACACACTGTATTATCCGGAGTGGAGGGATGCGGTGGCTCAGTAGCTAAGACGCTGAGCGTGTCGATTGAAAGGTCAGCAGCTCAGCGGTTCGAATCCCTAGTGCCATGTAACGGGGTGAGCTCCTGTTCCTTGTCCCAGCTTCTACCAACCTAGTAGTTCGAAAACACATTAAAAAAAAAATGCAAGTAGAAAAAATAGGGACCACCTTTGGTGGGAAGGTAACAGCGTTCCGTGCGCCTTTGGCGTTGAGTCATGCCGGCCACATGACCATGGAGACGTCTTCGGACAGCGCTGGCTCTTCGGCTTTGAAACGGAGATGAACACCGCCCCCTAGAGTCGGGAATGACTAGCACAGATTTGCGAGGGGAACCTTTATCTTTATTATCTGGAGCTGGTTCCTAAACAGACAAGCAAAACTACCTACCGTATTTTTCGGAGTATAAGGCGCTCCGGAGAATAAGACGCACCTACCTTTTTTGGTGAGGAAAAGAAGAAAAAGAAATCTGCCTCTGCCTCTGAGCAATTTTGCCTCCTTGCAGCAAACAGCAAACTGCCTGCTTTACTTTCATTTTCGTTTTCAGCATAGCTTGATTAGCACAAGGAAAAACAATATCTGCTCCGGCAATTTACCTCTTTGCAGCAAGCAGCAGAGCCCTGCGCAAAACAGCTGAGAGCAAATCAGCTGAGAGTCGGGAGGCCGATCCAATCAACTTGCGCTAATTAGGCTGTGCTGAAGCTGAAAGGAGCTGTTTTTTCTTGCTCTTTGCTTGCAAGGAGGTAAATTGCTGGGAGGCAGAGGCCAAAGGGTGGGGGCCAGTGGGTGGGTGGGGCTACATTCAGTGTATAAGATGCACCTAAATTTTCACCCCCTTTGGGGGGGGGAAGATGCATCTTATACTCCGAAAAATATGGTAAATTCTCTTCCAGAAAGAACTTCCTTATGAGGTCAATTTAATAGCTTTAGATTTTTTAAAATGGCAAATTCAAAACCCCTTGTGACGGCTACAAGAAGCAGAGTTTCAAGGCAAGTCCAAAGACCCTTTTTAAAATTACGCCAGGGAGCAAATCAGACGGAGTTAGTCATGAGTTTATGACACTCTTCTCTGTCACTGGACGCAGTCGTGTTTTCCGACGGGATGAAAGGAAATCTGTAGGAATGGAGTTTGGAGCTTCTAATTGTCCTCCTAGTCCTGAACTCCAGTTGTAGAAAGCGATGATAGGAATAGCAACGTGTTTTTTCCTGTTCGACATACAGGACATTGTGAGGGTTTGATCATTGCACGCTGCTGGCGCCTCAGGTGCATCTAGCAAGATTCAATTTTATGGGTTTATTTATTTAAAAGATTTGTATATCTGCCCATCTTACAACCAACTCTGGATGGCCTCTGATCAATTGGATTTGGTTACAAGTAAGACAGCAGAGCCCGCTAAGCACCAGTCAAGGCTATTTCAGCAAGTGGTGTAGACTTCTCTTCCCCCTTCTTCTTCTCCCCCTCCTCTTCCTCCTCCTCTTCCTCCTCCTCTTCCTCTTCCTTCTCCTCCTCCAATTAACCAGTGGAACAGCTTGCCTTCAGAAATCATGGGCGTTCCATTACTGGAGGCTTTTAAGAAGAGACTAGACAGCTACTTATCTGAAATAGTATAAATTCGCCTGCTTGAGTAGGGGGATGGACTAGAAGACCTCCAAGGTCCCTTCCAGCTATTCTATTCTATTCTATTCTATTCTATTCTATTCTATTCTATTCTATTCTATTCTATTCTATTCTATTCTATTCTATTCTATTCATTTTCTTCTTCTTCTTTTCCTCCTCCTCTTCCTTCTCCTCCTCCCTCTTCCTCTTGTTCACCTCGCTCTCCTCTTCCTTCTTCTCATCCTTCCTCCTCCCTCCCTCCTCCTCCCTCCCCCCCTTCCCCCTCCTTCTTGAATATTTCATCCCAATCAAGGATCCTAATGGCAGTCCTTTCCCATTAATTTTGGGGGTGGGTGGGGAGGAGAGAGAATCAATTCTACCACAGGGGTTGAGATGGATCACTTCTTTCCGGTCTCTGTGTGGGTAGATTTGGCTGTTTCAAGGAATTGGTAAGGCACCATGACACAGTTGGGGGGGTTTTAGGGTGAGGGGGTTTTCCCTTTTTTTTTTTTCAAGCCGTGTGAGAAAGATATCGGTGGGTAAGGTCCTTTCTCCCTTGTGAAGGAAAGGCCCTCTTTCTTTGATTCCTGACTCTCCTGCAGTCCAGTTTTTCAGGAATGATCCATTTTCAGACACACTTTCACTTTCATCCATTTTCAGAGTTTGCGCAGCTCAAGGCACTGGTTTCCACTTTGGCTGCATACACAACAGGAGGCACTGTTGAGTTGTCCAAGAGAGGCTGAGCCAGACAATTCCTTTGATCTTCCCCATCTTTGCAAGTTGCATGGAATAATTCCTCTTCATAGAAAGAACTTCGGCTTCCTTCCCCCACCCCACTCCTTTCAGGATCTCTCCAGTTGTCTCTGCTCTTGGGAATAAACACCCCAAATACCCCAAGGCATCAGTGGCTTTGAAAAGAGGATTAGGGGACTGGAGGCTAAAACTTACGAAGAACAGTTGCAGGATTTGGGAATGTCTAGTTTAATGGAAAGAAGGACTAGGGGAGACATGACAGCAGTGTTTCAATATCTCAGGGGCTGCCACAAAGAAGAGGGGGTCAAGCTATTCTCCAAAGCACCTGAGGGCAGGACAAGAAGCAATGGGTGGAAACTCATCAAGGAGAGAAGCAACTTAGAACTAAGGAGAAATTTCCTGAGAGTTAGAACAATGAATCAGTGGAACAGTTTGCCTCCAGAAGTTGTGGATGCTCCAACACTGGAAGTTTTTAAGAAGATGTTGGATAACCATTTGTCTGAAGTGGTGTAGGGTTTCCTGCCTAAGCAGGGGGTTGGACTAGAAGACCTCCAAGGTCCCTTCCAACTCTGTTTCTATTCAATTCAATTCTTATTCTTATTCTATTTCTATTCTATTATTCTATTCTATTTTCTATTCAATTCTATTCTTATTCTATTCCTATTCCTATTCTATTATTCTATTATTCTATTATTCTATTATTCTATTATTCTATTATTCTATTGTTCTGTTCTGTTCTATTCTATTCTATTCTATTCTATTCTATTCTATTCTATTCTATTCTATTCTATTCTATTCTATTCTATTCTATTCTATTCTATTCTATTCTATTCTATTCTATTCTATTCTATTGTTAGTAAGGGTTCTTCAGCTAAAAGGACAGTAACAGCCAGCAAATTTCTCTACAGGTAGTCCTCAACTTACAAAAATCCGTTTAGTGACTGTTCAAAGTTACAGCAGCATTGAAAAAACTGGTTTATGACCATTTTTCACACTTACGACCTTTGCAGCACCTCCTGGTCATGTGATCAAAATTCAGACACTTGGCAATTGGTTCATATTTATGACGGACACAGTGTCTCCCGGGGGGGGCGACCTTCTGACGAGCAAAGTCAACAGGGAAGGCAGATTCACTGAACAACCGGGTTAAACAACCGAAGTGACTCATTTAACAACTGTGGCAAGAAAGGTTGTAAAATATGGCATGTTTAACTTAACAACATCCTTGCTTAATTTCGACAGAAATTTTGGGCATACTTGTGGTCGTTAAGTCGAGGACTACCTGTTTCTGGAGCTTCTCTTTACCTACTTCTATCCCCCACATGTATATTTTTTAGTACCCTGTTTTCCCCTAAAATAAGACATCCCCTGATAATAAGCCCAATCAGGCTTTTGAGCACATGGCAATAAGGCCAAGCGCTTATTTCAGGGTTCCAAAAAATATAAGACAGGGTCTTATTTTTGGGAAAACACAGTATCTATCTATCTATCTATCTATCTATCTATCTATCTATCTATCTATCTATCTATCATCTATCTATCTATTTATCTATCTATCTATCTATCTATCTATCTATCTATCTATCTATCTGTCTGTCTATCCATCCATCCATCCTGTTTTCCCCTAAAATAAGACATCCCCTGACAATAAGCCCAATCGGGCTTTTGAGCGCATGCCAATAAGCCCGAGCGCTTATTTCAGGGTTCAAAAAAATATAAGACAGGGTCTTATTTTCTGGGAAACTATCTGTCTGTCTGTCTGTCTGTCTGTCTGTCTATCTGTTTGTCTATCTATCTACAGTATCTATCTACCCTGTTTCCCCCAAAATAAGACATACCCTTATAATAAGCCCAATCTGGCTTTTGAGCGCATGCCAATTCCAAAAAATATAAGACAGGGTCTTATTTTCTGGGAAACACTCTATCTATCTATCTATCTATCTATCTATCTATCTATCTATCTATCTATCTATCATCTATCTATCTATCTGAGTATCTATCTATCTACAGTATCTATCTACCCTGTTTCCCCCAAAATAAGACATCCCCTGATAATAAGTCCAATCGGGCTTTTGAGCACATGGCAATAAGGCCAAGCGCTTATTTCAGGGTTAAAAAAAATATAAGACAGGATCTTATTTTCGGGGAAACTCGATACTCATCTCAATGTGCAATTTTTTTTTTTTTAAAAAAAAGATGTTTTCCCAATAGAGGGAACGAGATTAAAATGCATCACCAGAATAATTTCTGCATGCGGTGTTAAAGGATGAATTATTGGGATATTGGAGGGCGGGGGGGAATTAAGCAGAGACACACAGGACCCCTACTTGGCTATATATACTCCAGGATCCCTGCCACGATTTAGCCACCATGGACCATTTTCGTTCCACTCTCTGTGTCTAGCCACTTTTTGTAAGGTTTCAGTTTTTCCCCCAAAAAGCTTGTTGCGAAATGTTCTTCTTAAGTTATCCATACCTGTTTTTCGGTCACGGCTGATTGGCTAGTTGGTGCTTTGGCTCACACTACAGTTCCCTTCCTCTTGCACAAGTCCCTGCATTTTTTGCACAGTGTATGTGTGCGTGTGTGCGTGTTGGGCCTGTGCGTGCATGTTGGTGTGAATCCAGTTGGCCCTCTGATTTCTCAGGTCTCGTCTTCACATCCTTCCCAAGACGCTAGGCCTCAAGTGATTTTTATCTGAGAAAAGAATGCAGGGTGGGGGGAGAAATCCAAGGGTTGGAAGATTATTTTAGGGTTTCTTTTGGTTTTTTTTCCCCCTCTCCTGCTCTTGGCTGTGTGAAATATATTGTGATGAACTTGCCACGGATGAAGCCACAAAGATGTCCATAAGCTATGATGGTTTCTAATGTGTGTGTCATTTTTTTATATATATATATATGTTCGCGGTTTTTCTCTTTCGTATTTTGGCTTCAGTTTAGAATTGGGTTGGGCACTTTCTGTGTCTGCATGCCAAAAGGGAGTACTCTCTAAAAAAAGAAAAGGAAGGTAGATCAAAAGTAGACAAGGGGTGAGCTCATTTCTCAGAGGTGTAACGTCTGCTCACTCCATTGCTCTTCTGTACCGAAATCAGCCGCAGTGGTGACATTTCCCCGTCTCAAAACAAGAAAATAAACTGGATTTTCAGACAGAGGCTCCCGAGTGTTTCTTATACACAATGCACCTTTTATCCTTACATTACAGAAAGTCCTTGACTTACAGCAGTTCGTTTAGAGACAGTTACAATGGCACTGAAAAATACACTAGTGGCCAAAATTGTGGAAACCTTTTGGGAAAAGTATATTTTTGAGGTTTGATGGCTAATAACACCAGGCTTTTTTTTGAAGTTTCAAGATAATCCTGTTCCACTGCTGGAATGGCCTGAGAATAGCCCAGACCTTAACCCAATTGAAAATCTATGGAGCCGATTAAAGAAACTGGTTAGTCAGAAGCGACGCAGCAATAAAACCCAGTTAATAGAAGCAATCTTTCAATCTTGGTTTCACATGATAACAGCTGCAGAACTAAAAGACTTGGTTCACTCCCTGGGAAGACGTTGTAAGGCCGTAATTCATGCTAAAGGTTACCCAACTAAATATTAACTGACATGGTGATCATTTTTGTATATCTCGTTTTTTCTACGTGTTTTACTTTTCTTCTTTCTACTGTAACTTCTATTCTAATAGCAAATCCTTCCTAAAAGTTATTGCAGTACATTCTTGATTAAATGATCTTTCCATTCATATATAATTTTATGGCACTACTCCAGAAAAAAATTGGCGTTATTAGCTAGTTTTAGAAAATACACTTTTCCCAAAAGGTTTTCACACTTTGGGCCACTCCTGTATGATTTACGACCCCTTTTCACACTTGTGATCTTTGCAGAATCTGCCATGGTCACGTTTACAAAATTTGGACGCTTGGCAACTGGTTCCTATTTATGAGAGTCGCAATGGCCCGCAATGGCCCTATTTATGACAGTCGCAATGTTCCTATTTATGACAGTTGCAATCCCCTTTTGCAACCTTCTGATGAGCAAAGTCTATGAGGAAGCCAGGTTCACTTAACCATGTTACCAAGTTAACGGCAGGGGTTCTTTTAACAACTGTACAGCTGGCTTTCATGCTAAGGCGGGGCTAGGACTCACCGTCCCCTGTTGATTGGCCCAAAGTCACCCAGCTGGCTTTCATGCTAAGGCGGGGCTAGGACTCACCGTCCCCTGTTGATTGGCCCAAAGTCACCCAGCTGGCTTTCATGCTAAGGCGGGGCTAGGACTCACCGTCCCCTGTTGATTGGTCCAAAGTCACCCAGCTGGCTTTCATGCTAAGGTGGGACTAGGACTCACCGTCCCCTGTTGATTGGCCCAAAGTCACCCAGCTGGCTTTCATGCTAAGGTGGGACTAGGACTCACCATCCCCTGTTGATTGGCCCAAAGTCACCCAGCTGGCTTTCATGCTAAGGTGGGACTAGAACTCACTGTCTCCTGGTGATTGGCCCAAAGTAACCCACAAGCCTTCATTCCTAAGGCAGGACTAGAACTCACCATCTCCTACTTTTTAGTCTGGTGCCTTTTCCACTAGGTCAAACTGGCTCTCTTATTGCCCAACCATGCTATTTACTTAAAAACTGGTAAAGGGCATCAAGGAAAATCAAACTTTCACCATCACGTAATTGGTTATGTGATTAGAGCAGTGATTAAAGTTGGTTACTTTACTTTACACATAACCAATCATGTAATTGGTTACGTGATTAAAGCAGGACTTGGAGCTGTCCAAGTCCTGCTTTAAGGTGACTGGAGTTTCCCTTTTAATTAAAACAGCTTAATTCCTGGCCAGGCGGTCAACTAGATTGAACCTTCAACTTAAACCACAGAGAATTCAAGTCACTGAAAAATCTGTTATTTCACCCTTTTATGGATCATAGTCCAGTCCATCCCGGGATGAAATCCAGCAGGTTCTGACAGGTTCTGGAGAACCGGTAGCAGAAATTTTGAGTAGTTTGGAGAACCGGCAAATACCATCTCTGGCTGGCCCCAGAGTGGGGTGGGAATGGGGATTTTGCAGTATCCTTCCCCTGGAGTGGGGTGGGAATGGGGATTTTGCAGTATTCTTCCCCTGCCATGCCCACCAAGCCACGCCAAGCCACGCCCACAGAACCAGTAGGTAAAAAATTTGGATTTCACCACTGAGTCCCTCAGTTAGCTATTGACTACATGCAGATGGATGAAGATGATCAGTGAAACATTTGAGCAATAATTTTCTTTCTTTAAGATGTTAGAAAGTTCTTTATATTTTTTCTGCAGATAACCAAGAGGGTTATCCATGGTATACATTTGCACTATATGCTTCAATCTGGTGACTGAATTATTCCATTTTTCTGGGATCCTGCAACACCTTTTAATAAAATAAAGAGGCTTATTAAGCTGCCCAAAAACCTCTAATCAAGGTTAAAAATAACCAAGCTTATCAGGTCGTGGAAATGCCTCTATAAAACCTTCAATTGACCCACTTAAATAGGATGCCTGATTCCGATTCGGCCTAAGTGAGGGGAAATTCTACATCTTTTTTCGGAAGTTCCTGTATTTATGTTTTGCATTTTAGGGAGTTCTGTCCAAATTTTTTTTATCTTCCAGAATCTTAAAAGAAGAAAGGCCACGTCACACTATTAACGGCCTTTTCTACGTCTAAGAAAGTCAGCTTCTTTTTCATTATGTTGCTCCACATGTTCCAAAATGCCCAAAGCACATTTTAACATTCTCCTTTTAATTGATTTTTTTAGGTGAAATCCCCATACATCCTCATAAATAAACCTCTGCAAAATTATTTTCAGTCTATCAACTGAGATGCAAGCAGTCCTTGACTTACAACAGTTTGATTAGTGACCGTTCAAAGTTACGATGGCACTGAAGAAGGTGACTTAACGATCATTTTTCACACTTAATGACCGTTGCGGCATCCCTATGGTCACGTGATCAAAAATTTCAGATGTGTGACCCATATTTATGACAATTGCCGTTATTCGGGGTCCCTTTTTGTGACCTGACAAAGTCCATAGGGAAGCCAGATTCACTTAACAAGTGTGTGACTAATGTAACACTTGCTGTGATTCACTTAACAACTGGTTTTAGGCATCGCACTCATATTCCAACTTGCAAACTGTAACCAATCACTCAGCATGGGTGAACTTGGCACTCGTGGGCCATCCAAGAAACCACGTTCAAGCAAACCATCCTTTACCACCATGTGCCAAGCTAGCCGAATGCAAAATACAGGTAGTCTTTTTGACTTACGACCACGACTGAATGTTCTGCCCCAGCTACGGACCCCAAAGAACGCATCACACACAAAGTCCGTACAAACCTTAGTTTACTAATTACGGACTACTAATGAGCTTTCTTAGTAGTTGTTCGAACACAAGAACAGTTTAAATCAGTCTTTTCTGAGCAAGGGCTGTTCATTTAATTTCATTAACAGCCAACAAAAATCCAAAGAGTAATAACTCAATTCTGAGGCACGGTCTTTCAGATAACCGTAATCTTACTGTGGTTGGCAGAATGCCCAGAAACAATTTGCAGGAAAACTGACAAGAGAGAAACAAGAGCCGAATCAAACGTTCCTGGAATCAAGACGCAAAGGAATATGAACTAAGTTGTTTCCTGCAAATTGCATCAGTGAGCCTCTCACTGTTCTGCCCCAACTACAGACCCCAAAGAACGCAGCACGCACAAAGTCCGTTCAAACCTTGGTTTACTAAATAAATCAGTCTTTTACAACACCGGCTGTTAATTAACTGCATTAACAGCCGCCAAGAATTCAAAGAATAATAACTAAAAGCTTACTGTGGTTGGCAGAATGCCCAGAAGCAATTCGCAGAAAGCTGATAAGCAAGACAAGACACGAAAGTATGTGAACGAAGTTGTTCCCTGCAAATTGCTTCAGTTGGCATTCCTCCTTAAGTAGGCTAAGGGAGTGGCCAATTAGCCCCAAGCCTTACTCTCGAGGAGACCTCCTCCTGAGGAGCCACTCCTGCCTTTTGGCAGCTCTGCGCACCCGTGCATTGAGAAGAGGCTCCTCCTCTTCTTCCTCTTCACCCATGGAAGCTTCTGGAGGTTCTGAAGGCCCTGGCTGAATCCCCACCTCTGGCACCACATCTTCTCCAGCCTCCTCATTGTCCGACTCTAGTGCCAGCTGCACAGGCTGCTGGCGCAGCACCACACCAGCCTCCTCACTGTCTGAATCGGCTACTAGCTGCACAGGCTGCGTACGGGCCACAACACCCACCGGTTTTACTACCGGTTCTATAGAACCGGTGTGAACCGGGGGCAACCCACCACTGGCGCAGAAGCTTCTGCACATGTGCAGAGCGTATTTGATGACATCCGGCCAGGTGGGCGGAGCCTCCTGCTGCCGCTACCGATAGCAACCTACCACTGGTGCCCTTGTAACTTCGAATGGTCACTCAATGAACTGTTGTAAGTCAAGGACTTTCTGTATCCACTTATGGACAAACTGGATCTTCAATCCAGTTTTCGTGACCAAAATTTACAGGCGGAAATTCAAATCCTGTGGCCGGGGGTAGGGGAGGGGGACACAATTTCTTTGTTTTAAGGCAGGGTAGCACAACAGTTCTAAAGAGCATATATTCCAGAAGGAAGGACCCCCTCACTCTCTCCCTCTCTCTCTCCTTCTCTCCCTCTCTCTCCCTCCCTCTCTCTCTCCTTCTCTCCCTCTCTCTCCCTCCCTCCCTCTCCTTCTCTCCCACTCTTCCCCTCCCTCCCTCCCTCCCTCTCTCTCTTTCCCTCTCTCTCCCTCTCCCTCCCTCTCTCCTTCTCTCCCCCTCCCTCCTTTTCCCTCTCTCCTTCTCTCCCTCTCCCCCCCTCCCTCCCTCTCTCCCACTCCCTCCCTCTCTTTCTCTCCCTCTCTCTCTCCCCCTCCCTCCCTCCCCCTCCCTCCCTCTCTTTCCCTCTCTCTCTCTCTCTCCCCCCATGCATTTGCTGAAGGCATGTTTGGAACCGTGGGCTCCAAAAGGGTTCAAAACCCCCAAGGCAGCTTGCTCCCAAGCCAACAGCTGATCTACTTTTCTCATTTAAATTTTTGACACCTCATGGTTTGGATACCCACACCCATACCTTTGCCCTACAAGTGTGCGAACCCAGCCCTCGACGGGTTGTTTTAATTTCAGGTGAGGATTTTGCAAGACGAATGACACAATGCTTCCCAACAGTTTTTGGCTGGGCCCGCTCTGCTCTGTATTGTAAAATGCCAGGCAGGAAGCAAACTCTTCGCCCAACCAAGAACCCCCTCCCCCAAAAAAAACCCTCTTAAATTTTTGCATGCAAGAATTGGTGGAGTTGCTAAGAGCAACTGGAGGATTGGACAAAAGGACACCCGCTGTGTTCTCACAATCCCGCAAACTCATCAACCCCCCCACTTCTGGGCTAACCCTCAGCTAAACTCAACAACATTGGTTTATATTAATATTACATTAAGCCCAGGAATGGGCTTCAATCATTTTAACAAGGGGTTCCCTGCCCGGTTGCTGGGTGAGCGTGGCCATGGCTGGGTGTGGCCTAGTCGGCCTCCTGCACCATGGCGGAGGGGGGCAATTTTTGCCCTCCCCAGCTCCGGAGGTTTTCCTCGAGCCTCTGGGAGGGCGAAAACAGCCTCCCCAGGCTCCGGAGGCCCTCTGGAGGCCTTCCCGAATTTCTGGTAGGCCCGTTTTTCACCTTCCCCGAACTTCCGGTAGGCCCGGTTGGTGGGTGAGCGTGGCCATGGGTGGGTGTGGCCTAGTCGGCCTCCTGCATCATGGCAGAAGGGGGCAATTTTTGCCCTCCCCAGCTCCGGAGGTTTTCCTCGAGCCTCTGGGAGGGCGAAAACGGCCTCCCCAGGCTCCGGAGGCCCTCTGGAGGCCTTCCCGAATTTCTGGTAGGCCCGTTTTTCACCTTCCCCGAACTTCCGGTAGGCCCGGTTGGTGGGTGAGCGTGGCCATGGGTGGGTGTGGCCTAGTCGGCCTCCTGCATCATGGCAGAGGGGGGCAATTTTTGCCCTCCCCAGCTCCGGAGGTTTTCCTCGAGCCTCTGGGAGGGCGAAAACAGCCTCCCCAGGCTCCGGAGGCCCTCTGGAGGCCCTCTGGAGGTCTTCCCGAACTTCTGATAGGCCTGTTTTTCACCCTTCCCAAACTTCCGGTAAGCCCGTTTTTCACCCTCCCCGAGCCTCCGTGCATGCCCTGCACTTACCTGCATCCAAAACGGGCCGCGTGGGGACTCCTGGGAGGAGCGGGGCAGAGTGGGATTTGAGGGGTTCTCCGAACTGCACAGAATCTTAGCTAGAGGTCTTTCCGAACCTCCAGCAGCCCACCCCTGATTAAGCTATAATATAATTTGCAATGCCTGTTGCTTGTTCACCCAGGTTTAGGGGTTCTGGTGTCATCTGAGTCAAGGCATGGGAACCAAACTCGGCTACTTCCTTGCAAAAATTCAAAGCACCAGAGACCGAAGACAGTTCCCGAGCTTACATTGGCCTAAATGTTGACAAGGTGTGAACCAGAATATTTCGATAAATCCCAATATGGGTTTGCCAAGCCTGTTATGGCTTATTCACCCAGGTTTGGGGGGGGGGCTCCTGAGCTTGGGGAGGCAAGGCACAGGGACCAAACTCAAGCTTCCTTTTTGCAACTGGAATTCAAAGCGATGGAGGACTGAAGGCACAGTGGCGCAGTGGTTAAAGTGCAGTATTGCAGGCAAACACTGCCCGCAGCCTGGAGTTCGATCATGACCGGCTCAAGGTTGACTCAGCCTTCCATCCTTCTGAGGTTGGTGAAACGAGGACCCAGATTGTTTGGGGCGATCGGCTGACATTGTAAACAGCCCAGAGAGCGCTATAAAAGCATTACGGGACAGTATATAAAGTCTAAATGCTACGGTGGCATGCTAGAGTGCCTCAGAATCAGGAGGCTGTGAGTTCAATCCTAGGTAGAGGCAGGTATTTCTCTCTCTGGGCATGATGAGAATATATCTGCTGAATATAACTCCGCATTGGCGACAGGAAAGGCATCTGGCCAGCTCAATTCAGCTGCCCAGACTCCACCCCGCAAAGGATTATGGGGTCATTAAAAGAAGATGATGATATAAAGCAGTGATGGCTAACCTTTTCTGGACTGACTGCCCAAAGCGCATGCACACATGTGTGTACGGCTCCCTGCATGCACCCTGCCCCCCATGCATGCACGAGCACCATGTGCCCCACCCCCACTTATGCACGCACGGCCCCCCGCACATGCCCTGCCCTTTGGGTGGTAGACACCCAAAAACCAGCTGACTTGGCGGGAGGCGTGCACGCATGCACAGCAGAGCTGAACTGGGGCGCCATCAGAGTGGGCACTGCGTGCCACCTCTGGCACACATGCCATAGGTTCATCACCACGGATATAAAGTCTACATGCTGTTGCTATTTCCTGAGCCTATTTTCATCTAAACATTGACAAAACTTGGTTTTGGATGTTTCCCCAGTGCCTCAATCTTGGCAGCTCTGAATAACCGCAGCCGGACTTCCCTCCCTCCCTCTCCTTGGCATTTCGCTTCCGAGAGAAACGTCCTTGGGGGAGGGGAGGAAGGCCAATCCCCCATCACAAACTCCTTTCAAGCAAGCTGCATTTGTACCACTGGCAGGATCAGCGTGTTTATTGTGAACACAGTCTAGGCGCCGGGACCCAAAGGGACTCGGTGCTGGGTGCCAGGCCCAAGGGAGGAGAAGAATGCCCCCCTCGTGCCCCCCTCCCTGGGCACCCCAGCATTCCCACAATGTATGATCTGCAGGCTTCTTCCGGGCAGTGGAACATCTCAGCATTTCCAAGGCCAGCTGAGCAGCCAACATCTCTCCCCGCCGGCCCCCTCCCCCAGTATTTGTCCAGTTCTCGCTGTACTCCGAGGCGCCTGCGTTTTCTTAAAAGAGTGAAATTGAAAATTTCTCTTGTCAAGCAGCCCCTCCTGCCTTCCTTAAGAGCCATTCTTGATTTCAGCCAGAAACTGTTGAGCCCACCAGTCTTCGAGATCAATGGGAACAAAATCTGAAAGAGGGAAGTTAGATTAGATTAGAATTCTTTATTAGCCAAGTGTGATTGGATACACAAGGAATTTGTCTTCGGTGCATAAGCTCTCAGTGTACATAAAAAGACAAGATGCATTCATCAAGAATCATAGAATAGAATTAGAATTAGAATTAGAATTAGAATTAGAATTAGAATTAGAATTAGAATTAGAATTAGAATTAGAATTAGAATTAGAATAGAATAGAATAGAATAGACTAGAATAGAATAGAATAGAATTCTTTATGGGCCTAGTGTGATTGGACACACAAGGAATTTGTCTTGGTGCATATGCTCTCAGTGTACATAAAAAAAAAGATACATTCATCAAGAATCATAAGGTACAACACAATGATAGTCATAGGGTACATGATATAGGGTATATAAGTCTAAGTGCTCTTGCCGATTAGCTGTGGTGGCAGAGTGGTTAGAATGCAGTATTGCAGGCTAATTGTGCCAACTGCCAGCGGCTCAAGGTTGACCCATCCATCCATCCTTTGGAGGTCGGTAAAATGAGGACTCAGATTGTTGGGGGCAAGAGGCTAACTCTGAGAGGGCTGTAAAGCACCGTGAAGCAGTGGTGAAATCCCACCGGTTCGCACCGGTTTGGGGGAATCAGTAGTGATAAAAGCTACCGGTTCGATAAACCGGTAGTTAAAAAAAACTACCGGTTGGTCCAAACCGGTATTTCCAACGATCAGCTGTGCCGCATGATTTAAAATTGCTAGAAAGCAGGAAATCTTGCTTTCTAGTGAATCTAAATCATGCAGCACAGCTGTTCCCCCCATCCCTCGCTGTTCTACTTACCTTCCCAAGCCTCCTTTTTCCATGCAAAGTGCACGTTTGGCGAGTACTGCACATGCGTGTGTGCGCAGTGTGCATTTGGCACGCATGGTGCATGTGCGCGCAGTTTGCGTTTGGCACGCACTGAGCATGCAGTGAACCGGTGGAAGATTTCACCACTGCCATTAAGCGGTATATAAGTCTAAGGGCTATTGCTACTGCTATTTCTCCTATGTTGTCGAACACTATTTCTCAACCTTAGCAACTTTAATGCGGGTGGGCTTCAGCTCCCAGAATTCCCCAGCCAGCTTGCTTCTACTTGGACTTGGGAGGAAGCAAAAGGTTGTTTCCTTACTCACCTTTCAGCTCTGGGCTGGGTGTTTTCTCTGTGTATTGGATTGGGCCAGATCCACCATCTCCCTGCTCTTGACTGTGGAGCTGCTCTTCCACTTGTTGCCATGCTAAAAGCAGGAAGAAAAGAACATACAGAACATACAAACTAAAAGCCTGTAGTACAGCGGACTAAAGCACTGTTATTAACATCAGCTGCTTGCAATTACTGCAAGTTCAAATCTCACCAGGCTCAAGGTTGACTCAGCCTTCCATCCTTTCAAAGGTAGGTGAAATGAGGACCCAGTTTGTGGGGGCAATAAGCTGACTTTGTATAAATATACAAAAGGATGAAGGCTATTGCTGAGCGCATTGTAAGCCGCCCTGAGTCTCCGGAGAAGGGCGGCATATAAATTAAAGCAAAAAAAATAAAAATAAAAATACAACCGTTCATTTAGTGACCATTCAAAGTTACGACGACACAGAAAAAGGTGACTTATGACTGTTTTTCATGCTTACGAATGTTACAGTATCCCCCTGTGGTCCCGTAATCAAAATTCAGATGGTTGGCAACTGACTCATAGTTACGACAGTTGCAGTGTCCTGGGGAGTGGGGGTGGGGGGTGTCACTTGATTCCCCTTTAGCGACCTTCCGACAAAGTCAGCGGGGGAAGCCACATAACCACCAGATTACTTACTTACTGACTGCAAGGATTCACTTAGCAACCGTGGCAAGAAAGCTCGCAAAATGGGGCCACTCAACTGTCATGCTTAGCAGCGGGAATTTTGGACTCAGTTGTGGTCCTAAGTCAAGGACCCTCCCCCATAAGGTTTGAAATGGCCCCCAAATTGAGGGATGGTCTCCCTCTATAAGAACGTAAGTCAAAAAAAAGTGCTAACAGCCTCCTGATTTTGTTGCCCTAGGTTTAATTTGTGCCCTTGACAAGAACAACACAACAGCAAACAAGATGTTGGATAACCATTTGTCTGAAGTGGTGTAAGGTTTCTTGCCTAAGCAGGGGGTTGGACTAGACCTGTGACGGCGAACCTATGGCACGCGTAGCCATATCAGTGGGCATGTGATCTCAGCTCCGGCATGCATGCGTTTGCCAACCAGCTAATTTTCAGGCCTTTTGGGCCCACCAGAAGTAGGGAAACAGGTTGTTTCCTGCCTCAGGAGGGCCTTGTGGGGTGGTGGGGAAGGCCCGTTTTTCTCTCACCTGGTTCCAGAGCCTTTCTAGGAGTCTGGGGAGGGCAAAAACGGCCTTCCCCAGCCCCCTGGAGGCCCTCCAGAGGCCAGAAACGGCCCGTTTGCCAACTTCCGGTGGGACTGGAAGGCCCGTTTTTTGCTGTCCCCAGCCTCCAGAGCCTCTTTAGGAGTCTGGGGAGGACGAAAACGGCCTCCCCCGCCCGGAGGTCAGAGGCCAGAAACGGCCCATTTGCCAACTTCCCATCGGAAGCCTACCGGGCCATCGCATGCCAGGAGCAGGAAGGGCGGTCGCACGTATGCACGGGGGCGGAGTGCATAGAATTATGGGTGTGGGCATGTGCATGTGCAATCGCCCCCACAACTCCGCCTCCTGCCACGCGATGGCAAAAAGGTTAGCCATCACCAGACTAGAAGACCTCCAAGGTCCCTTCCAACTCTGTTATTCTATATTCTAAGGCACTGGGGCTCCATCGGTGTTTTGACTTCCTCCTAGAACAGCATTTTTTTGGACTTCAACTCCCAGATTTCTTCAGCCCACATGCTGGGAGTTGGGGAATTCTGGGAATTGAAGTCACGCTTGAAGCCTCCTGTCAAGAGTCAGCCAGAAGCTAACTTACCTTCGTACACAAACCGGACATTTTCTTCGTGAGCTACGGTATAGTTTTCCTCTATGGTTGTGGGGGGTGAGATCATCAACGGGGGTCTCTTTCCATTGACCCTGTTGAACACAAGCTTGGGAAGGGGGCTGCAAAGAGAAAAGAGAAGAGGATTTTATTTGGGGTCCGTTAGGAATACGGGTACTTACGACCTGTGGTTTAAAGGCTGTTCAGAGTTTGCAAAATTCACATGACCACCATATATGAATATATATATATATATATATATATATATATATATATATATATATATATATATATATATATATATATATATATGTAGGTCTTTGGTTATTCAGGTCTTCTCCCACGTAAAATTGGAAGTGTCTTGGTGACGTTTCGACGAAGTCTCATTCGTCATCTTCAGGCTGGTGTTCTCGGCTTCGTGCTTCCAGGAGCAATGGTTGCTCCTGGAATCATTGCTCCGGGAAGCACGAAGCCGAGAACACCAGCCTGAAGATGACGAATGAGACTTCGTCGAAACGTCGCCAAGACACTTCCAATTTTACGTGGGAGAAGACCCGAATAACCAAAGACCTACATACAAACACCCGGGAAAACCTGAGAAAAAAAAAATATATATATATATATATATATATATTTTATATATATGCTTTTATCATCTATCTTCTCTTATCTATATCTATCTATCTATCTACTATCTATCTATCTATCTATCATCTATCTATCTATCTGCTTTTATCATCTATCTTCTCTTATCTATCTATCTATCATCTATCTATCTATCTATCTATCTGCTTTTATCATCTATCTTCTCTTATCTATATCTATCTATCTATCTACTATCTATCTATCTATCTATCTATCATCTATCTATCTATCTATCTATCTATCTATCTATCTATCTGCTTTTATCATCTATCTTCTCTTATCTATATCTATCTATCTATCTATCATTTATCTATCTATCTATCATCTATCTATCTATCTATCATCTATCTATCTATCTATCTATCTGCTTTTATCATCTATCTTCTCTTATCTATATCTATCTATCTATCTATCTATCTTCTATCTATCTATCTATCTATCTATCTATCTATCTGCTTTTATCATCTATCTTCTCTTATCTATATCTATCTATCTATCTATCTATCTATCATCTATCTATCTATCTATCTATCTATCTATCTGCTTTTATCATCTATCTTCTCTTATCTCTATCTATCTATCTATCTATCTATCTATCTATCTATCTATCTATCTATCTATCTATCTATCTAAAACTAGCTAATAACCACTACTATAAAATTATAGATCAATGGAAAGATCATTTAATCAAGAATGTAATGCAATCACTTTTAGGAAGGATTTGCTATTAGTATAGCAGTTATAGTATAAAGAAGAAAAGTGAAACACGTAGAAAAACCAAGATCTGCAAAAAGTATCACCGTAGAAAAAACGAGATATGCAAAAATTATCACCGTGTCAGTTATTCCTTAGTTGGGTAACCTTTAGCATGAATTATGGCCTTACAACGTCTTCCCATGGAGTGAGCCAAGTCTTTTAGTTCTGCAGCTGTTATCATGTGAAACCAAGATTGAAAGATTGATTCTATTAACTGGGTTTTATTGCTGGGTGGCTTCTGACTAACTAGTTTCTTTAATCGGTTCCATAGATTTTCAATTGGGTTAAGGTCTAGACTATTCTCAGGCCATTCCAGCAGTGGAATAGGATTCTCTTGAAACTCCCCCCCAAAAAAGTGGTGCTATTAGCCATCAAACCTCAAAAATACACTTTTCCCAAAAGGTTTCCACAATTTTGGCCACTACTGTATATACAATGCTCAAAATAATAAAGGGAACACAAGCAGAAGACATCCGAGATCTGAATGAATGAAATAGCCTTATTAAATACTTTGTTTGTTACATACAGTCGTTTTGTGTTCCCTTTAGTTGTTTGAGCCGTGTATAAACTACTGTATGTAAAGAACAAAGTATTTAATAAGGCTATTTCATTCATTCAGATCTCGGATGTCTTCTGCTTGTGTTCCCTTTATTTTTTTGAGCAGTATATATAAAGGAAGAAGGGTTCACCATCCATCATCCAAGCTAATACTTGCGCTGGTTCGTCCAAGGGATTTAACAGTCCATTTTTAATCTTTCCTAATCCTGAGTCAGATTAGTGAAAGAGCCACAATCTTTGGCACAGGATGGTTAGAAGATTGCATCAGCCTTCAAAGGAGATGGATCGGAGCCCTAATAAAAGGGAGAGTCCCTGGGTATAAACATCAAAAGAATCACACACCAGATCGGAGGCTCCATGCCTCCTGCTCGCTCCTCTACCAGAACCATTTTTTAATTGGCACGGAATTTGTAGAAAATCAATTTGGAATTGAATTTCCAGACCCGATCTGAATTGGAATTCCTAACGAAGCTGTGTGTGTGAATCCAGATTGGAAGCACTTGTGAGAAAAAATGTAGAGAAGAGCAACCAGGATGATGAGGGGACTGGAGGCTAAAACATACGATGAACGGTTGCAGGAACTGGGCCTGGCTAGTCTAGGGAAGAGAAGGACCAGGGGAGACAGGATAGCAGCCTTCCAATACTTGAGGGGCTGCCCCAGAGAGGAGGGGGACAAGCTATTTTCCAAAGCACCCAAAGGCCAGACAAGGAATAATGGATGGAAACTGAACAATGAGAGATTCAACCTGGAAATAAGGAGAAATTTTCTCACAGTGACAGCAATCGACCCATGGAACAGAAGTTGCCTTCGGAAGTTGTGGGAGCTTCATCAATGGAAGCTTTCAAGAAGAGACGAGACTGCTATCAGTCAGAAATGGTGTAGGGCTTCATCACTTGAGACTTTCAAGAAAAGATTGGACTGCTGTTTGTCAGAAATGGTGTAGGTTCTCCTGCTTAGGTGGGGTGGGTGGGTGGGGTTGGACTAGATGACCTACAAGGTCCCTTCCAACTCGGTTAATCTAATCTAATTCTTGCTTCCTTTTGCAAAATCTGTGAAATCCAGCCGCTCAGGTTTGCAGTTCAGGTCAATCCAATAGGTTATTTTCTACTCCACGTACAGATCCTCGACCACAATCGAGCCCAAAATTTCTGTCGCTAAGCAAGACATTTGTTCAATGAGTTTGCCCCACTTTTGCAACCTTTCTTGCCACGGTCGTTAAGTGAGTCACTACAGCTCTGAAGTTAGTAGCATGGTTGTGATGTAAATCCGGCTTCCCAATTAACTTTGCTTGTCAGAAGATTGCAAAAGGGGATTATGCCACCCCGGGACACTGCAACCGTTATAAATACGGGTCAGTTGCCAAACATCCATGACTGTGGGGATGCTGCAATGGCCATTAAGTGTGAAAAAACACAGGAATAAGCCACTTGTCTCAGGGCCGTCATAACTTCGAACTGTCTCTGAACAAAGTGTTGTAAGTTGAGGACTCCCTTGCATTGGTGCAAACGAGAACTTCCACGAGCAAGCCTAAGATTTCAGCCTGCATTGGCAATTCCTCAAACGTGAGCGTTTTCAGTTTTGAACCGTCATTAAGCAAGCAGCTGTAAGTCGAGGACTATCTGTATTCCTTGAATGAAGAGGCAAGGCTAATTCTACTCCTCTTACTACTAATAATATTTCTCCTTTTGTTCAAGAATATGCAAGTCACTATCTCGGATGCGATTCTGGACTTTATCCCAGTTTCTAAGTTCTCTGGGGCAGGAGTCCAATGGCATATGACCCAAATCCTTCCACCTGATCGCACTTCCACAACATCAAGCAAATCACATGTTGTTTATTCTTCCTTCCCAAACCTCCTCCTCCTCCTGTGTCCCATCCAGGCCCTCTCCCAAATTCTCGTTGCAACTGGACACGCATTTTTTTCAAGGTCAGTAGAACAAACGGTCATTGTAAAAAAAAAAAAAAGAACAGCCAGCACCAAAGCTGAAAGAGACACACAACAGTGGGAAATGTGACAGCGCAAAATCTGATCGAAGGGGAACGATACGCACCTACAGTAGTGGCCAAAATTGTGGAAACCTTTTGGGAAAAGTGTATTTTCTAAAAGTAGCTAATAACACCACTTTTTTTGGGGGGATGTATAAAATTATACATCAATAAAATTATACATCAATGGAAAGATAATTGAATCAAGAATGTAATGCAATACCTTTTAGGAAGGATTTGCTATTAGAATAGCAGTTACAGTAGAAAGAAGAAACAGGATGAAAAAAACGAGATGTACAAAAATGATCACCATAGAAAAAACGAGGTATACAAAAATGATCACCATTTCAGTTAATCCTCAATTGAGTAACCTTTAGCATGAATTACGGCCTTACAACGTCTTCCCATGGAGTGAACCAAGTCTTTGAGTTCTGCAGCTGTTATCATGTGAAACCAAGATTGAAAGATTGCTTCTATTAACTGGGTTTTATTGCTGGATATGAGTAACAAGTTTCTTGAGTCGGTTCCATAGATTTTCAATTGGGTTAAGATCTGGGCTATTCCCAGGCCATTCCAGCAGTGGAATAGGATTATCTTGAAACTCCCAAAAAAAGTGGTGTTATGAGCCATCAAACCTCAAAAATACACTTTCCCAAAAGGTTTCCACAATTTTGGCCACTACTATTTGTTGACGTTCGTCCGACCTTAGTCTGGTGCCTTCCCAGCCCAAATTATATATTTTATTAAATACACTTTGAGATAAATGCCTTTTTGGGGAGGTGAGGGGAGAAAAAGCTTCAGAGAATGAATTGCACCATTTTCCGTCCCCTTTCCATGCCTAAACATTGCAATGACTAGATATCATTTTCCCCCCGCTCCACTCCATGAGGTCTAGAATTTTGTGCAAAAATAGAAAGAGGAAACTTTGCAAACTACCACCTGAGCTATGTATATAATACAATGGTACCATAGTCTTAACTCTGCATTAAACTGTGATTGCTTAAAGATTGTACACAAAAGCACTAAGACAGAGGTTGGCAACCTTAAACACTCAAAGAGCCATTTGGACCTGTTTTCCACAGAAAAGAAAACACCGGGAGCCACAAAACCCTTCCCGTGCCTGACTATTTCCTGAGCGGCCACAAAATTAGCATATGTAGTTGAATTAAACATTCTGTTTTCTTCTGAAACTTTTCTTTTCTTGGATTTATCCATGGTTGGCCTACCGGGGGTCGAAAAGCTCAATAAATCACATGCCAGCGGGTGTTGCACATTGGCAGTTGTGACACATATTTTGAGCGACAGGAAGCCGCAGCAGAGGGATGAAAGAGCCACATGCGGCTCCAGAGCCGCAGGTTGCTGACTCCTACACTAAGACATATCATGGATTAATGGCTCACAGTTGGCTAGGCACATATACAACATAAATTACATCTTAGTTTTGTTGCACCTAATTTAGCCCACAGGATTTCTATATAGTCCAGCATATTCTCACCAATGTAGACACCCAAAGAAAACTATGATTCCCTTAACCATGATCAAGCCTATCCTTCAAATGCAGCTAAATGAATGTATCAGAGGTGGGTTTCAGCAGGTTCTGGCCAGTTCTGGAGAACCGGGAGTGGACATTTTGAGTCATTCAGAGAACCGGTAGTAAAAATTCTGACTGGCCCCATCCCCATCTATTCTCTGTCTCCCAAGTCCCAGCTGATTGGGAGGGAATGGAGATTTTTACAGTATCCTTCCCCTGGAGTGGGGTGGGAATGGAGATTTTACAGTATCCTTCCCCTGCCATGCCCAAGTCACGCCCACCAAGCCACACCTACAGAACCAGTAGTAAAAAAATTTGAAACCCACCACTGTTTCCAACTATTTTCTGGCTTAGGATCTTGGTTTTAAGAGGTAAGGGGCGCTTTGGTGTCCCCTGGGTTACTTCACGCTTCCGTGAACTCTTCCTAGCCAGAAAATGGGTTAATTTCGTTACATCATTTAACGTGTGTTGTGCAAACGCTGCTATAAAGTAAGGAGAGATTTTTATGAAGCACTTTTTGGACTCTTGCTACATAAGTAAATATCCAAGGCAATAAATTATATAGACCCAAAGGAAGATAACTTTGTCAATGGGACTGTTGAGTATCTTCCAAGTGGGTGGAATCCTTCACGGTCTTGCACAAGTCGTTTATTTGAACAAAGCTGGTCATAGCGCTCAACATTTGTTGAACAACCAGTTCGTTCTCACAGGGAGGGACTACTCAGGGTACCGTCAGTCAAATTATGCCGACTGGCGACTCCCAGAGAAGGGGGAGGGCCTTCTCTGTGGGGGCTCCAACCCTTTGGAATGAACTGCCCCCGGAGATACGAAATATCCCTGATCTCCGTGCTTTCCGCCGTGCCCTCAAAACCCTGATGTTCCTACAAGCGGGGCTAAACATATGAACATGTGAATGTTTTTGAAAATGTTATCTAATTTTAGGTTCTATTTAATTGGGCCAAACTATGTTATAATAATAATTTTAATTAACAATTTTATGTTCTTTGTGTATCTATATTTTTCTTGACTGTACACCGCCTTGAGTCCTACGGGAGAAAGGCGGTATAGAAATATAATAAATAAATAAATAAATAAATAAATAAATAAATAAATAAATAAATAATAAAAAAAAATAATAATATAATTTTCAAGCAGGTCAGCTATGGTGAGTTCTAGTCCTTTGGCATGAAACCAGCTAAGGCAGTGATGGCTAACCTTTTCGCCATCGCGTGCCAAGAGCGGTGGGGTGGGAAGGATGGCACAGTGGGCACAGTAGGCCCGTTTTTCTCTCCCCTCCAGCCTCCAGAGCCTTTCTAGGAGCTTGGGGAGGGTGAAAAACGGCCTTCCCCACCTCCCCGGAGGCCCTCTGGAGGCTGGAAACGGCCTGTTTCCCTACTTCCAGTGGGCCCAGAAGGCCGGAAAATCAGCTGGCCGGGAGCTGAGCTTGTGAGCCCACCGATATGGCTCTACGTGCCACCTGTGGCACGCGTGCCATAGGTTCGCCATCCCGGAGCTAAGGTGACTTTGAGCCAGCCGCTTTCTCTCAGCCCTAGGAAGAAAGCAATGGCAAACCGCTTCTGAAAAAAATGTGGCCAAGAAAATTGCAGGGACTTGTCCAGGCAGTGCCAGAGAATGAAACACAATGGAATGGAAAAAAATAATAATAAAAACTTACAATGGCTGGATTTGTCCTTAGTAAACTGGTATCCAACCAGCCAGAAACTAAACAAACCACGGCCTGGGCTTTAAGATATGTGTAACACAAAGTAATAATTTGTTTTGCAACGCAAACGGTTTTTCTAAACGCTGGGAAGTATTGTCTGCTCTTTCAGAGCCCTTTGAGGTGCGGGGAAAGGATTTTAACCCAACTCAACTTACGACCACAATCGAGCCCAAAATTTAGGTTGCTAAGTGAGGCGTTCGATCGGTGAGTTTTGCCCCGTTTTACGACGTTCCTCGCCACGTTTGTTAAGCGAATCGCTGCAGCTGTTAACTTCACAACTTCACAGTTTTGTTTTTTTTTTTATAAATTTGATTTATATGCCGCCCTTCTCCGGAGACTCAGGGCGGCTTACAGTGTGTTAAGCAATAGCCTTCATCCTTTTGTATATTTATACAAAGTCAGCTTATTGCCCCCACAAACTGGGTCCTCATTTCACCTACCTTAGAAAGGATGGAAGGCTGAGTCAACCTTGAGCCTGGCGAGATTCGAACCTGCAGTAATTGCAGGCAGCTGGATGTTAATAACAGGGTGCTTTAGACCACTGTACTACCAAGGCTCTTGGTTGTGAAGTGAATCTGGTTTCCCCATTGACTTTGATGGTCAGGAGGTCACAAAAGGGGATTCCCCAGGACACTGCAACTGTCAGACATGTGCGTCAACTGTCAAGCATCCGAATGTAAATCACGCGAACCATGGAGGATGTTGCAACGGTCATAAAGCATGAAAAAAGGTCGTATGTCACTACTTTCAGTGCCGCAGTAACTTCGAATGGTCACTAAACGAACTGCCGTAATTCGAGGAGTACCTGTGCAGTGTTACAATTGTGTAATCAAAATGAATGCCGTTGTGTAATGAAAACGGCTGTATCAGGTGAACTCAAGGGCGGATCCATTTCTCACCACAAACAAATCTTATACCTGTGGGATTTTTTTTTAGCCACGAAAGCGTTTAAACAATTTTAACAATTACGCTATAATTTTCACACACATACACACCCCCAAGATTACCCAAAGCACAACCGCTGTGTTCATCGAACCAACAATGCCCAAATAAACGAGCAATTAATATTATGGTGTCATCTACTTCAGGGGGTTTCAAACATTTTTCAGGCTGCAGAACCCGTTTAAAAATGGAAATAAACAGGCGGAAGTTTCCTAGATTAAGAGGTGAAGCTCGAAGCTTGCGCAGATAATCCTCAATTCACAATCCTTCGTTTAGCGACGGTTCTATAGAACCGGTAGTAAAACCGGCGGGAGGCTCCGCCCACCGACCCCGACGTCATCAGGGAGCTTCTGGCCATGCATGCGCGGCCCTGTTGTAAACCGGTAGTAAAGGTAAGTAGAACCCATCCCTGCTTTGCACCTATGACTGTTGTAGCGTCCTCACAGTCCTGTGTTTCAAAATTTGGGTGTTTGGCAATTGGCTTATTATTCACAATGGTTGCAGCATCCCGGGGTGACTCGTGACCTTCTCAGCTCATTTCCCACAAGCAAATGGGGTGAAACTGGGTTTGCTTTGCAACTGTGTGATTCACTTAACAACTGGAGAGGTTTGGTTAATAACTGTGGCCAAAAAAAAAAAAAAAGAGTTGCAAAATGCGGTATTACTCACTGAACAACTTGCCTTGCTCGGCAATGGAAATTCTGGTCCCAAATTGTCATAATTTGAGGAATATTTGTACAAAACGGGCTATGTTTGAGTGAAGGTTTTTTTTTTCATCCTTCGTCCTTCCGAGCTCGCCAGTTCCAACACTATTTCCTAAACTCTATCCTGCTTTTCCCAAATGTGTTTTTTTTTTCCAGGAGGCAACTGGACTTTCTGGTTTTTCTTTTCGAAGACGTTTCGCTTCTCATCCAAGAAGCTTCTTCAGTTCTGACTGGATGGTGGGGAATGGAAGGATTGATACTCCTTGCAGACAGCTGGTTATTTGCATCCTTTGAGAGGGTGGTTGAGGCTACTTGGAGGTTTCTCTGTGTCCTCAGGGTCACCTGAGTGGTGCAAATGGTTCCTGCAGTCTGCAATTTTTCCTCTGGAAATCCATTCCTCCTCCCACGCCATTCCAAGGGGGTTCATCCCAAATTGTACAGCTATCTCCATAGACTTTTATCTATTCTGCTTAGTATAACAGGCTGAATGGTAAAGGTTGCATTTCCACTATAGGCTGAATTATAAACCACAGGTCAACCTCGGTTTACAGCGGTTTCATTTAGTGACCGTTCAAAGTTACGACGGCACTGGGAAAAAAATGACTTATGACCGTTTTCCATTGTTACGACCTTTGCAGCATCCACATAATGACGTGATCAAAATTCAGAGGCTTGGCAACGGGTTCGTATGTATGCCCGTTGCTATGGCCCACGATGACGTGTGATCCCGCTTTGGCGACTGTCTGACAAGCAAAGTCAATGGGGAAACCAGATCCACTGAACGACAGGGTTACTCATTTAACGACTGCAGTGGCAAGCAAGATCGTAAAACAGGGCACAACTCCCTTCACAAATGTCTCGCTTAGCTACAGCAATTTTGGGGGCTCCGTTGTGGGTCGTAAGTCGAGGACTACCTGTATTCAACTCCAGTTTAGCGCATCCTGTGAATCCAAGCAGATAGGTAAACCCAAAAGCGGAGACACATTTGAACAAAAGACCTCTGCAATCAACCATCCAACTCATACTCTAGTGGACTTCACCTCCCAGAATTCCCCAGCCGGTATCTCAAACACATCTTAAAAGCTATCAAGGTGTCTAGATGTTGACGGAGGAATTCTGGGAGTTGAAGTCCGCCTCTCTTCATCTTAATTTTGAGCACATCCCTTTGTCTCCATCCGGGAGGGTTTCCAAGCCAAGAAGAGCAAAGGCAGAGTGAGTGTGCCCGGGAAGGTGGGGGGGGGGACCCAAAGGAATGCAAAAGAGCCCCAGCTGCCTAGTGCTCAGCACCTCCTCCTCCTCCTCCTCCTCCTCCTCCTCCCCACCCAAGGAAGGCAGGCATTCAACAGGTTTAGCAGCCACCTTCATACTCCTGCACCACCACCACCCCCAATCCTCCCAAGCCACCCCCACCTCCCTTCTCCTCTGCCTTGGCCTTCTCTAGGGAAGAGTATCCTTCAACCTTGGCCACTTTAAGGCTTGTGGACTTCAACTCCCAGAATTCCTCAGGCAAAGCTTTGGGAGCTTTGCTCCCAAAGCTTTGCCTGAGGAATTCTGGGAGTTGAAGTCCACAAGTCTTAAAAGTTTGCTAAGGTTGGAGACCCTCTCCCCCTGGCTCTAGTCCTAGGGCAAAGGCTGCCCCCTGGGCACACAAGCCCCTCCCTCCTCCCCCCCACCCACACTCCCGTCTCGTGACGTCCTTTGACGTCACCTGCCTACTCCCCCTTCCCTCCCCCCCCCAAAGGAGATTCCCCTCCCTCCAGGCTCGCACGTGCCGCCTCCCCAGCCGGGGTTGTCCTTGCAAAGCCCACGTGGCTCGGAGGGGGGGGGGAGGCAACAGAGGGCAGCCAGAGGGGGTGGGGGGGAGGGTAAAACCCCCCCTTCTCCTTCTCCCCACCCCCACCCCCCTACCCCCCTCCTCCCCTTGGTTGGGAGCCATGCGGCCACAAGGGCAGCTGCCAAACCTTCCGACAAGGTCACCTCCACTTCCCTTCCGGGGAGGCTGCCACTCAGTCTGCAGGAGAGACCCCCGTGCAGGCCGGGCCAGCCTGAGCGACACCTCTGTGCTCGATCGCTTCCCACCCCCCCCAATAATCTGGAGCCAAGGGGGACCCAGCGCGGCGGTGCCAGCCCCGGGGGAAACCACGCGGCAAGGTCAACCGGGCACCGGGGACGTCCTCTCCTCTCTCTCTCTCTCTCTCTCCGCCGCGGTTTTGGGGTTGCATCGGGGAAAAAACCCCCCAACCCCCTTCCTCACCTTGCCAGGGGCCACGAGCTGAGCTCCGCCGCCGGTTGCTGCTGCGGTTGCTGCTGCTGCTGGGATTGCGGCCGCCGGCATTTCAGATCCACCAGTTTGCTCTCCACCTGCTGCGTGGGACCTGCGTGTGGTGGGCGAGAGAGGCGCACGCGATCCGTATATATATATATATATACACACATACACACACCTGGGCCTGCGGAACGGCCCGACACTTGATTCAGCCCGTCCGGGGTTGGAGGAGAAGAGGGGTGGGGGTGGGGCTGGGGGGGGGGTTGCAGTTCCAAGGAGAGGGAGGGGAGAGGTGGGCGCCTCTCTTTTGCCGAAGGAGCAAAGGGCAGGATGTCCTGAGTCTTCGGAGAGGGGCGGCATATAAATTTAATTAATTAAATTAAATTAAATTAAATTAAAGAGGCAGAGGGGGAGGGGATTTCCCAGGTATCGCGACTCCCCGATCTTCTTCTTCCGCCCGGGTTGGCTGGGGAAGATGGGCATTGTCGTATAGATCAGGGGTGGAAGGGGAAGGGAGGGGGAGGAAACCCACGACCCCTCCATCCACCCACCCACCCAGCCACCTTTCCAAAAGCCTTACCTGTCCTCCTCTGCGTGGCTAGCTTGCTCGGGCCCTTGGTGATGGTGTACATCATCGGAGCAGGCAGGCGCGCAACTCAAGCCTTCCCGATCCTAAGGAAGCTGGGGATCCTCCAGCTCCCTGCTGGGCATTTCCCGGGAGCCGGGTTCGAAAGAGGCTCCTCCCGTTGGGGAGGGCCGCCCCGCCTCTCGGCCGGAGTCCCCCACCGCTCGGCCAGGACCAAGATAAGAGACGGCCGGAGACTCTCTTCTCTTCTCCCCGTCCGCCGGCCCGGGGGTTTAACTTGGCCGGCCCAAGGCGCGAGTCCCCTTTAAGGCCGCCCAGCGCAGGGCCAGCCAGCCCGGACCTGCCTCCAGCACGCCCCCCCCTCCCCTCCCCTCCCCTCCCCTCTCGTGGCTGCGCTTTAAAGGCGCCGCGCGCTTTTGGCCGGCTTTGCGTTGCGCAAGGGAGGCGCCGAGTGGGAGCTTGACAGTAACAGAGAGTCGGAAAGGGACCTTAGAGGTCATCTAGTCCAACCCCCTGCTCAGGCAGGAAGACCTGCCCTAAGGGATTCGAACCGCCGACCTTGCGGATCGACAAGGTCAATGTCATAGCCGCTGAGCCACCTTGACGTTCCCACGTGGGCCAGTGGCCAGATAAGAGGGGCAGGTGTGCAGCTTGCAAGTTCCCCTGGGGTCACCTTGCAAGGAGAAAAGGTGCGCTTAGGTTGTTGGGGGGGTTCATTGGGGGTTAAGAGTAACAGATTCACAGAGTCGGAAAGGGACCTTGGAGGTCATCTAGCCCAACCCCCTGCTCAGGCAGGAAGACCTGCCCTAAGGGATTCAAACCGCCGACCTTGCGGATCGACAAGCTCAATGTCATAGCCGCTGAGCCACCGGTGACGTTCCCACGTGTGCCAGTGTGAATTTGATTAATTCAATTTATATGCCGCCCCTCTCCGAAGACTCAGGGAGATAAGAGGGGCAGGTGTGCAGCCCCGCCGGTTGCAAGTTCCCCTGGTGTCACCTTGCAAGGAGAAAGGGTGCGCCTAGGTTGTTGGAGGTTCAATTGGAGTTAAGGGTAACATTCACAGTCGGAAGGGATCTTGGAGGTCATCTAGTCCAACCCGCTGCTCACGCTGGAAGACCTGCACTAGGGATTCGAACCGCCGACCACTGAGCCACCAGAGATGTTCCCACGTGTGCCAGTGGTGAGATAATTTAATTAATGTAATTTAATTAATTCAATTTATATGCCGCCCTTCTCCGAAGACTCAGGGAGATAAGAGGGGCAGGTGTGCAGCCCTGCCCGTTGCAAGTTCCCCTGGTGTCACCTTGCAAGGAGAAAAGGTGCGCCTAGGTTGTTGGGGGTTCAGTTGGGGTTAAGAGTAACAGATTCACAGAGTCGGAAGGGACCTTGGAGGTCATCTAGTCCAACCCCCAACCCTAATAGGAGACCCTAGACCAGTGATGGCTAACCTTTTTGCCGTCATGTGCCAAAAATGGGGGGAAGCGCGGGGGGAATGTGCGTGCATGCCAACACCCACAATTCAATGCGCCCCACCCCCCCACGCATGCATACGTGACCCACACCGTGTTTCCCCTGTTTTTGGCACACGATGGCCCGGTAGGCCCATCTTTCACCCTCCCCAGGCTCCAGAGGCTTTCTAGGAGTGAAAACAGCCTTCCCCATCCCGCTGGAGGCCCTCTGGAGGCCAGAAACAGTCCGTTTGCCAACTTCCGGTGTGCCCGGAAGGCCCAAAAATCAGTTAGCCTGCGCACTCATGTGCGCTGCAGCTGAGCTAGGGCAATGCTCGCGTGCCCACCGGTGGCACACGTACCATAGGTTGGCCATCACGGCCCTGATGGCAGATGGGCATGGACCAGTCTCTTCTTGAAAGCCTCCAGGGATGAAGCTCCCACAACTTCTGAAGGCAACTTCTGTTCCACGGGTTGATTGTTCTCACAGTCAGAAAATTTCTCCCAGAACTGAAATGTTTCACGGGTGGGTCCCCAAAATAGCTGCCCAGTAGAGGTGGGATCAGCCACAGGGACCAATCTGAGGGTTCTTACGGGGCCCACCATCTTCAAATCCCTTCGTTTTTCCTCCGATTCCTGTCCTCTCGTATCAGCACAAACTCCTGACTCAAGAGGCTAGCTCTTTCCTTGCAGGGATCGCTCCTGCTCCCTCTTCCCCCACCCCAACGGTGGAGGATCAAAAACCCGTATTCCGCTTGCCATCTAACCGACACGTGCAAACTCACCCCCTGTCTCTTCGAAGTCCCGGGGTTGCATTCAGACGAGCTGGCCACTGAATTCTAGGCAGCCCCGTGCAAATGTTACCACCGTCATTAACTTTATTGATGAGTGTCCTTGGCCCACATCAAAGTGGCAGAGTTCCAGAAACAAATGATTACTAACATTGGATAAAAGCAATTTAAAAACTGGAATGGGAATAAAAAAATACAATTTAAAATGAATTGGGAATAAAATGCAATAATTTAAGATTTAAACAAAATAGGATGCAATGACGCAAATGTCATACTTGGGGAATCGTTTCTGGGTGGCAGAGGAGGCCAAAGTAACACTGCATAGAGACCAGTTGGTTGGCCATTATAAATAAGAGCCTTGGTAGTACAGTGGTCTGAGGCACCCTGTTATTAAGCTGGTTATTAACACAGCTGCCTGCAATTACTGCAGGTTCGAATCTCACCAAGGCTCAAGGTTGACTCAGCCTTCCATCCTTTCTAAGGTAGGTAAATTGAGGGCCCAGTTTGTGGGGGCAATAAGCTGACTTTGTATAAATATACAAAAAGGATGAAGGCTATTGCTGAGCACATTGTAAGCCGCCCTGAGTCTCCGGAGAAGGGCGGCAGATAAATCAAATTAAAAAAATATATATATACACACAAACTACAAAAAGCAGGACAGAAAAAAAGGGAGGGAGGGAGGGAAGGGAAGGAAAGGAAAGGAAAGGAAAGGAAGGAAGCAAGCAAGCAAGCAAGTAAGCAAGCAAGCTGTCCTTGGTGATTAATACCTTTGCACATCCAGTTTCTAAGCAATAATACTGCTTTTACAAGCAGTACAATATAAGGTTTTACAAAGAAGATTAAAATATACACACAAACTACAAAAATCAGGCAAGAAAAAAAGGAAGGGAGGAGGGAGGGAGGGAAAGGAAGGAAGGAAGAAAGGAAGGAAAGAAAGAGAAAGAAAGAAAGAAAGAAAGAAAAAGAAAGAAAGAAGAAAGAAAGAAAGAAAGAAAGAAAGAAAGAAAAGAAAGAAAGAAAGAAAGAAAGAAAGAAAGAAAGAAAGAAAGAAAGAAAGAAAGAAAGAAAGAAAGAAAGAAAGAAGTCCTTGGTGATTAATACCATTGCACCTCCAGTTTCTAAGCAATGATACTGTAGGGATTTGATTTCACTCCTGCATTTACTGTGGGGAATAAATAACACAAACCAACTTAGCTTAAAAAGTGTTGAAAGAATTCTTCGGTTGATAAAACGCATGAAAACCTTTTGAGGGCCAAGGTAACATTGTAACTCCAGATCCAAAACTGTAGCACAGTCACAACTCAGGAGTTACATTCCTTAACAATAAATAAATAAATGATAAGATACGTGTTTGAAAATGTTTCCTGTAGCGTTTCGTCCTTAAAATACACCCTCCTCCGGGTGTGCAAAGTCCATGCCCTGCTGCAAACCGATCTTGCTTAAGTTAAGGATTGACCTACAAATGGATTTAATGTCTGGGTCATAGGTGAGAAGAATGTGCTGGAAGATTATCTCGGGGAACGGACAGGCTCCGCTCGAATCTGCGCCTCTTCCTTCTGCTTTGCAGCACGAGAAGAGGGATCTGTCTTTTTTATTATTATTATTATTATTACAGATGGTCCTTGACTTTACAACAGCAGTTGGGGGCAGAATGGCAACGGTTCCCCATCTCCAGCCAGCATGCTTAGCCACTGCAATGTAGAATAGAATAGAATAGAGTAGAATAGAATAGAATAGAATAGAATAGAATAGAATAGAATAGAATAGAATAAGGGATAGAATGGATAGGATAGGATAGGATAAGGGATAGAATAGAATAGAATTAAGAATAGATAGGATAGGAAAGGATAGAATAGAATTAAGGATAGGATAGGATAGGATAGGATAGGATAGGATAGGATAGGATAGAATTAAGAATAGATAGGATAGGATAGGATAGAATTAAGAATAGGATAGGATAGAATAGAATAGAATAGAATTAAGAATAGGATACGATAGAATAGAATAGAATAGAATAGAATAGAATAGAATAGAATAGAATAGAATAGAATAGAATAGAATAGAATAGAACAGAACAGAATTAAGAATAGGATAGGATAGGATAGGATAGAATTAAGAATAGGATAGGATAGGATAGGATAGGATAGAATTAAGAATAGGATAGGATAGGATAGGATAGGATAGGATAGGATATAGAATAGAATAGAATAGAATAGAATAAGGGATAGAATAAAATAGAATTAAGAATAAGATAGAATAGAATAGAATTAAAAATAGGATAAAATAGAATAGAATAAAATAAGGGATAGAATAGAATAGAATTAAGAATAGAATTGAATAGAAATAGAATAAAAAAGAAATAAGTAGAATAGAATTAAGAATAGAATAAAGAATAGAATAGAATAGAATAAAGAATAGAATAGAATAGAAATAGAAAAGAAAAGAAAAGAAAAGAAAAGAAAAGAAAAGAAAAGAAATAAGAGTAGAATAGAATAGAAATAAGAGAATACAATGGAATTAAGAATAGAGTAGAGTAGAACAGAGTAGAATTGAATAGAATAGAAAATAGAAAACAGAAAACAGAAAATAGAAAATAGGAGAAGAGAAGAGAAGAGAAGAGCTGGAAGGGACCTTGGAGGTCTTCTAGTCCAGTCCCCCCAAGCAGGAGAACCTATATTATTTCAGACAAGTAATATCTGTCTACAAGTGGTAGACAATTCTGTTCCCAACTGTCCGCTGGGGGATTCTGGGAGTCCCTTCCTCTTCAAGAGGTCAGGGATTAAATAATACAACCTTAGCCGACGTCCTTTGATGCTTGGCAAGAATTCCTCCCTGCCTTTTTCAAGCTGCAGGGCATCGCGGCTGCTTTCTGTTTGAATGGCTGCACGAGGGAAGGAAAGGCCACCCGCGAATTTCAAAAGGATTTGAACTAACCTGCTTTGCCAGTTGCGCCGCTGGTGTAGTGGTATCATGCAAGATTCCCATTCTTGCGACCCGGGTTCGATTCCCGGGCGGCGCACAAACTCCTTTTTTTTTTTTTAAATTAACCTTTTGCAAAATCTTCCTTCTTCGCACAGCGCCATGCACTACCACATTTCCCCTCTTCCGCGTTCCCACGCGTTTCCTTTCCTCCCGGGGCTCCCTTCCCTTTGCAAAAGCGTGCAAATTTCATGCCGGTTAACCTTTGTGCTCCGGCATCCCTCTTTTTTAAAAAAACAAAAAACAAAAAACAATTTTTTTTAAATTTTAAAAAAAGTTGTTTTAATTATTATTATTTTTTTTAAAAAAGATGCTTTTTGCAAGAAAAAGGACCCTCCTGCAGACTTCAGAGAGAGCGCTTCCGTTGGAACAAGCCTCCCGCTGCGGCCAAAGAAAGCCAGACCTTCCTGAGGACTAGCGCCTTGGCTTCTGAGTCCCACGCACGCTCCCATTGCTGCAGCCTGGCTTAGCACGTTGTTGTTGTTGTTTTAAAGATAAAACCTGGTATTTTTTTTTTAAAGATAAAACCTGGTACTTCTTTAAAAAAAGATAAAACCTGTTTTTTTTTTTTTAAGATAAAACTTGATATATTTTTTTTAAAGAAAAAACTTGGTATTTTTTTTTTAAAGATAAAACTTGGTTGTTTTTTTTTCAAGGATAAAACTTGGTATTTTTTTTTTTAAGAAAAAACTTGGTATTGGTAAAGTTAGTCCCCATGGCACAGATAAGGGCGCCATGGAGATTGGGGGTGGGGGGGAATTTGTCATTTCTTCTACTCTTCCCCCCCCCCAGGAAAAACTTCAAAGGCAAGAACACGCCCCTCCAAGTCCAGCCAATAACAAGCCAGGGGCGGGGCCTCGACCCCCGCTGCCTTCTGGGAAATGCAGTCTTTCCTGCCTTGCCATTCCGTCCGTTGCAAGGCAAAGGATAAAGGGAAAAGGTTAGGCAGGAGAAGAGCTGCTGGTCCCTTGAGCATCCTTCGCCCCTCCAGCCAAGCTGCTGGCTCCGGCTTCTTCAGCCTTCCTCCTGCGCGCATCCTTCGCCTCCTGCGCCCGATCCCGGCTGGCTTGGAGCAGCTGGCTCCCCAAACCCAGAGTGGTGGTCGTGGGAATAGCGGGAGCCGGCCGCGACCCCGCCGGTTCAAGAGCTCCGCTAGTCAAGATGATGAACCGAGGCTTCGGCTCGGCGGCCGATCGCAACAAGGAGCCCATCCTGGCCGTCCTGCGGGGTTACGTGGGAAGCAGCCGGCCCCGCGTGGAGGCCCTGGAGGTGGCCTCGGGCTGCGGGCTCCACGCGGCGCATTTCGCCCAAGCGCTGCCCAACGTGGAGTGGCAGCCTTCCGACGTGGATCCCCAAGCCCTGGCCAGGTGAGGAAGGAAGGAGGACTTGGGGAGGGGAGGGGAAGGGGTTAGGCGGGTGGGTGAAGCCCCCCTCCCCTCTCTCTCTCTGCTTCCCCTGCCTTGCTTTCCATGCTGGTGGGCTCTCTTCCCACTTTTTTTTTTTTTTAAATTAGATTTATATGCCGCCCTTCTCCGGAGACTCAGGGCGGCTTACAATGCACTCAGCAATAGCCTTCATACTTTGGTATATTTATACAAAGTCAGCTTATTGCCCCCACAAACTGGGTCCTCAATTTACCTACCTTAGAAAGGATGGAAGGCTGAGTCAACCTTGAGCCTTGGAGAGATTCGAACCAGTAGTAATTGCAGGCAGCTGTGTTAATAACAGGGTGCTTAGACCACTGTGCTATCAAGGCTCTTCACTTGAAGACCACAAGCGAATGGCTTTGTTGTGGATTTAATAAGACCAACACAACTTTTCAGGGTTAATCAGAGACAAGGTATATTGCGCAATAGGTTCAAAGCTCTGTACATGAAGCGTTGAACAAAAGACAGAAATTAGGTTACAATGGTTTTTATACCCTTCTAGACAAAGTATTCTGTTAACTCAGCAATTCATATGGTCATATACATTTGTCATTTTTAATCGACACTTTCATTTTATTCTTTGCCAACAGTTATCATTCTTTTTGTAGATTACGGAAGCATAGACTCAAATCATCTTCTGATGATAGACAACTTTTAACTCATGTGGATCCCCTTGACCTAACCAACCTTTAAGCTGTATGTCATTAGAATGTTCCTTTCTTCTGACAACTTAGAGGCCTCCTAGAGGTCCCAAAAGGATTTTGGCTGAGTTTGTACTTTTTCCAACCGGGTGCATTGGTTTTTAGAATAGAGTGAATAGAAAGTTATCCAGTGGTCATCTATCAGAGCCCGCTTCATTTACATTAGCTTGGCCTCTCGGAAGGCACCCCTTTTCCCCGTACACAGGCTCCTCTCTTCTTATTATTTATTAATTTATTAATTTAATTTGTATACCGCCCTTCTCCCAAGGGGACTCAGGGCGGTGAGCAGCCAAAATTAAAATGCATACAATACAAAAGTTAAGATAATTAAAAAAAGATTAAATCAATCGGCCTCCCATTTTAAAACCCCAAGTCTATAAAATTTAAAAAATCCCATTAAAAACCCTCTTAAAAACTCTTCCTTTCTCTTCCTCCTCTCCTCTCCCCTTCCCTTCGCTTCGCTTCCCTTCCCTTCCCTTAGGGAGGGTTCCTCAGCCCATCTCTCAAGGGTTTTTTTCCACACACCGTTACAAAAGGCCAACCAATAAAATGGTATAGGCAGCACATTCTTCCCTTCCCTTCCCTCCTCTCCCCTCCCACAAATTTGGTGAGGAGAGGGAGAATAGCACTGGCACTTAGACTTATATACCGCTTCACAGTGCTTTACAGCCCTCTCTAAGCGGTTTACAGAGTCGGCATATCGCCCCCCCAACAATCTGGGTCCTCATTTTACCCACCTCGGAAGGATGGAAGGCTGAGTCAACCGTGAGCTGGTCAGGATTGAACTGCTGGCAGTGGGCAGAGGGAAGGAAGGAAGGACAATAGAAATAGCACTTAGATTTATATACCGCTTCACAGTGCTTTACAGCTCTCTCTAAGCAGTTTACAGAGTCAGCTCTATTGTCCCCAATAATCTGGGTCCTCATTTTACTCAACTCAGAAGGATGGAAGGCTGAGTCAACCTTGAGCTGGTCAGGATCGAACTGCTGGCAGTGGGCAGAGTTTACCTGCAATGCTTCATTTAACCACTGTGCCACCACAGCTAATCAGCAAGAGTACTGAAACTTATATGCCGCTTCACAGTGCTTTACAGCCTTCTTCTAAGCAGTTTACGGACTCAGCCTCTTGCCCCCAACAATCTGGGTCCTCATTTTACCCACCTCAGAAGGATGGAAGGCTGAGTCTAACCTTGAGCCTGGTGAGATTCGAACTGCCAAATTGCAGGCAGCCGGTTGTCTGCAGAAATAGCCTGCAGTAATAGCGTTTTTGATGACGTCTGGGTGGGTGGGCGGAGCCTCCCACCACCGCCGCTACCAGTTTTCCCGAACCGGGGCAAACCGATAGCAACCCACCACTGCTTCCAACTCTGTTATGCTATTCTATGGTGGTCAACAGATCCTCCTTTCTCTTTGTCTTCGTAGCATCTCATCGTTTATCCAAACTCTCCACCTCTCAAATGTCAAACCGCCCATCTACCTGGACTCCTCTCAGAGCTGGGAGACCTGGGGAGGTCTGCGTCCAAATTCTTTGGATCTCATTGTCAACATCAACATGATTCACATCTCAGAAATGAGGTGCACCCAGGTGAGGAGACCTGACTTTCAAGGATTGCTTAGCCGTAAATTTCCTTTCGGCTCGCTCTGGGATTGATGCTGGACTTCAGCTGGTTTCGCTTTGGGGATCTCCAGATTAGGTGACTACAATGTAGAATGGCAAACCCCCACCCCCAGAAATCTGGTAGCACTTTTTTTCCGACGAGCAAATTCCATTCAAAGGGAGTTGCTTTCACAAGCTGTGGTTTGCCTCATCAGGGGTTAAGAAAAAAGGGGGTACCAGACCTGTGAGTTTTTGCCACGTAGACTAATGTGGCTCTCTTCTTACATTTTAATGGGGGTTCGCAGGAGTTCGGGAGAACCTCTAGTTAAGATTCTGTGCAGTTCGGAGAACCCCCAAATCTCATTCCTGGCTGGCCCCTCCCAGGAGTCCTCATGCGTCCCGTTTTGGATGCAGGTAAGTGCAGGGTGCATGCAGAGACTCGGGGAGAGTGAAAAACTGGCCTACCGGAAGTTTGGTGTTTCCGGCCTCCAGAGGGCCTCTGGAGCCTGGGGAGGCCGTTTTCGCTCTCCTGGAGACTCGAGGAAAGCCTCTGGAGCCTGGGGAGGGCAAAAAGCCCACCCCACCCCCCACCCCCCACCGTGGTGCAGGAGGCCAACTAGGCCACAGCCACCATGGCCAGGGCCACCCAGCAGCTGGGCAGAGAACCCCTTCCTAAAATTTTTGAAGCCCACCCCTGTGTACACTGAAGCTTTGTTTTAACCAAGTTAATTGTAAGGGAAATTTGGTGTCCCAGTTAAGGCGCCAGGTTAGAAACTGGGAGATGGTGAGTTCTAGTCCCACCTTAGGCACAAAAATCGGCTGGGTGATTTTGGGCCAATCACTAGGAGACTGTGAGTTTTAGTCCCGCCTTAAACATGAAAGCTGGCTGGGTGATTTTGGGCCAATCATTAGGAGGCAGTGAGTTCTAGTTTCATGTTAGATCTGAAAGCCAGCTGGGTGACTTTCGACCAATCACCAGGAGACAGTGATTTCTAGTCCCACCTTAGGCATGAAAGCCAACTGGGTGATTTGGGCCAATTACCAGGAGACAATGAGTTCTAGTTCCATGTTAAATCTGAAAGCCAGCTGGGTGACTTTGGACCAATCATCAGCAATCATCAGTTCACCTAGAAAGCAGATGGTGAATTCTAGTGCTCGCCTTTGGCATGAAAGCCAACTGGGCGATTTGGGCCAATCACTAGGAGACTGAATTCTAGTTCTGTCTTAGACATGAAAGAAGGCTGGGTGACTTTGGGCCAATAACTAAGAGACTGTGAGTTCTAGTCCTGCCTTAGGCATAAAAGCAGCCTGGGTAACTTTGGGCCAATTACCAGGAGATTGTGAGTTCTAATCCCGCTTTAGGCACGAAAATCAGATGGGTGACCTTGCCTCACCCCTCTGCTCTAAGGAAGGAGGCAACGGCAAACTTAATGACCACAGCAAAAAAAAAAAAAAGATTGTAAAATTGAGCACAGCAACCACCAAGTTCTGGTCCCAGTTGTGGTCATAAATCAAGGACTACCTGCATGAAGTGTTTTGCTTTGAAGAATGTCGTATTTATTTCGTGATTTTAGTAGACGTTCTTTCCAGGACTGATGGCTTCTCCTTTCTTCCTCTCATGACTTTTCTTTGTCCAGGGCTTGTTCCAGGGAGCCGGGAAACTACTCAAACCCAAAGCAGTGATGATCACCTACGGAGTAAGTGTTTACTCCGGGATGCTGTAAGTTTAGTCAAAAAGCTGTTCTGGCCTAGACTTCCCCAATAGCACGAAACCGAGTCCTCATCCCGATAAACCCCTTTTATTTAATTTACAGTGAATTCCTCTCCAGCAAAGTCTTTCCTCTCCCACCGTCTTTCAAGATAGTTTACAATTACCGACCTTTATCAGGCTTGGAGAGTGGCCAGGCCGATATCTTTCAGACACTGCAATACTTGGCAAGAATGCAGGAATGAAGTAATTGTCTCCTGCAAACTCCCCTCCCCTTTCGCTCCTCTTTTATTCCCTCTGGGAGGGACGCTTCATCGTCCACCTGTGGCTTTACTCCTGAGTCGGCCCTTGTTCTTTAGCTGTTCCCTTCATCTGGCAACTCTGCGCATGCGCACACTGGGAACAGGCTCCAGCTGTTCGTCTGCCTCACTGATGTCTGCCTCTGAAGGCAACTGATAACTGTCAGACGGCCCTGGCCCCTTCTCTGCCTCCGACACAGAGCCCTCATCAGAGCCTCCCCCAGACTCCAGGACTGGCCCGTGTTCCTCCCCAACCTCCTTGCTGTCCGAGTCTGCTGCCAGATCCGCTGGCCATTGGCGGGCCACAACAAAAGCAGAGGGAGATTAGCTACTCCTGATCTACACAAGGTCAATGCCAGGAGAAATAACCTGGTTTTGGAGTTTGGCATTCTGCCTTGCCATTAATTAATTAATTAATTAAAATTAATTTCCTTGCTTCTATTTTTTCTTCAGAGACTCTGGAGGGCATGGATGTTCTCAGTAGGGGAGAGATTCCCCACTTTGCTGGAGGATGGATGGATGACTTTATCTAACAATTTGTGGTTTTGTTGTTGTTTTGCTTCCGTGCTCGACAGCCCTACGCGGTGAATGGTTCCATCACTCCACAGAGCAACGTGGATTTTGATTACAGGTTGAGGCGGAGGTGAGCAACGCAAAGCTTGCCCAGGGGGGTGGGGTGGGAGGAATAGAAGGGAGGGTGTGTCAGGGAGGGGGGAGAGTAAAAAAAAGTTAGAATGGCAGTACAACTACACAGAAATTGTTTTTAGGTTGCAGAATTATTATTTTTAATACAAGGCTAAAGATCTTCCTTCCTTCCTTCCTTCCTTCCTTCCTTCCTTCCTTCCTTCCTTCCTTTCCCCTCCCCTCCCCTCCCCTCCCCTCCCCTCCCCTCTCCTCTCCTCTCCTCTCCTCCTTCTCCTCTTTCCATTTTCCTTCCTTCCTTCCTCTGCTTCCTTCACCTTCTCCTCGTTCTCCTCTCCATTTTCCTTCCTCTGCTTCCTTCTCCTTTTTCTCCTCCTTCTTCTCTTTCCATTTTCCTTCTTTCCTTCCTTCCTCCCTTCCTTCCTCCCTCCCTCCCTTCCTCTTCTCTTCTCTTTCTCCTCCTTCTCTTCTTTCCATTTTCCTTCCTTCCTTCCTCCCTCCCTCTCCCTCCCTCCCTTCCTTCCTCCCCTCCCCTCTCCTCTCCTCCTTCTCCTCTTTCCATTTTCCTTCCTTCCTTCCTCTGCTTCCTTCACCTTCTCCTCCTCTCCATTTTCCTTCCTTCCTCTGCTTCCTTCTCCTTTTTCTTTCCATTTTCCTTCCTTCCTTCCTTCCTTCCTTCCTTCCTTCCTTCCTTCCTTCCTTCCTTCCTTCCTTCTTCTCCTTCTTCTCCTTCTCTTTTTGTTTTCCTTCCTCCCTCCCTCCCTCCCTCTACCAGCAATCCAGCTTGGGGACTGAGGGACACAGCTGTCCTGCAACAGCTTGCTGAGGCCAACGGGATGCAGTTGGAAAACATGGTAGGCTGAATTGGGAAAGGCATCCCATTCTGTTTACAACTGGGAAAGGAACGCTTTTAACTTTGGCCACAGTTTTAGTTTCAGCTTCAGCTTTCCTGTTTTAAGTCTTAGTTTTGCTTCGGTTTTAATTTTGCTTCAGTTTTACAATTTACAGTTTTAGTTTTTGTCTTAGCTCGAGTTTTACAGTTTTAGTTTTACAATGTTAGCTTTCATCTGGAGAGGGGAATATCCCGAAGTCAAGATGGCAGCCGTGTCCCTGTGATTGACATCTCCATGCCGCTTCCCTCTTGATTATTTTGATCAATCCCTGCAAACATCCCTGCCTGAATGATCCCCCTGTGCAGCCCAATTTTGGGCGACAATTTCACCTGACAATAGATGCGCCTCCTCTAGTTTGTTATTTTGAGTTCGCTTTTGCTTAAAAATAAGATGAGCTTCTCGCTCATATGCTGACCAATTCTTTGGCCGGCAAAATTCTTTAGACGTCAGCTCCTTCTGCTGATCTCGGGGATCCCCTAGTGTAGCGGTCACCAAAACTGGTGGTCCGCGAGAAAATTTTGGTGGTCCACAGAAAAATTATTTGCTTTTTTTATATTGCACTAAATCAGGGGTCGGATACATGCAATGAAAGTGTGCGTTGCTGCAGAGAGTCTCCCCCTTCGGGGTCTTTTTGTGTGGGTCGGAGTGGGGCAGAAATTCTGACTCAGGGTCTGCTTCAGCCTCCTGGTGTGGGGCTTTGGGCGAAGGCTGGAGGGAAGCGCCGCTGGTGGCGAAGAGACGGAGGGCCTCGTTCCAGTGGGACTGCCTCATGGCCTGGAACTGGCTGACCATCTCAGCCTGCTGAGCCTCCAGGCGCCGGTACCTGGCCTTGCACTCCCGCAGGTCTTCCCTCTGCTTGGAAAGCCTAAGCTCCTAGTCCTTAGTGAGGTGCTTCTGCTAAGCCTCCTTCTCGGTCAGATCCAATTTGAACTGAGCTCTTTTGCCAACTCTTTCTCATGGTGGCTGCTTAGCTCCAACAACTGCTTCCTGTTGGGGCCCTAAGGAGCCCGGGCGAGGAGGCGAGGAGTAACTGGGAGGGGAGGGGCGAGTAGAGGCTGGCAAGTAACGTGAGTGACATCGAGATGGCCACGCCCACTCAGTCACATGACCACCTAGCCACGCCCACCCAGCCGGTCATTAGGCAGATCATATTAGTGGTCTGCGGGATTTAAAATTATAAATTTAGTGGTCCCTGAGGTCTGAAAGGTTGGTGATCCTTGTTCTAGTGCCTCCTGGTTCCTCACCCTGAGGATGGGATCTCTTGAAGCCTGGCATCTATTGCGAATTTTATCGCCCAGAATAACCACAAAAAACGGTTTCTGCTTCCAGGTCGACATGCCGGCAAACAACAAGTGCCTCGTTTTCCGCAAACACTAAGTCGCCGGACTGCTGTCTCCAATGAGAGAAGTTCATGGACCACTTCAAGATGCGGCGGATGTCTTCTTCTCCTTCTGCAGGATTCCTTCCGCTTCTCTTCCTGCTGAGCTCTGCTTCTTGACACATCCATGAGGAAGTCCTTATGAGGTGGTGGGACAAGTGCCATAATTAATTCATAGCTGTAAACTTTGCGGAAGAAACTGTGGTCCAGCAGAGATGGTCGGTCATGTTGCTCTTGACTTCTTTTGGTGGAGAGATAGGGTGTTCATGCCCCTTTGGAGTTGAGGGCTAGATGCTTGCATCTTTGGACAAAGGAAAGATTGGGGACCACTGTTGTCCATGCAATGGCTTGACCAGTGTGGTCGTGTACTTATCTGCCTTGGACATAATGCTTCAGAATTAGTTTTGACTTCCCAGGTTGTGGCACTCGCATCACAAAATTTAGAGGCACCCCCTTCAGCCTCAAGAAACAGGGTATGTTCCCAGGGTACATTAAACAAACTCAGTTAACAGAACCCTCTCTCTAATTAAACCTTTGGCTGTCAGCTGCGTGGTGGCTTGGTGGTCCTCCATAACAACCGCCGGTTTGGTTGGATTCGGAACGCTGCTTCTATAACCAAGGTTTGAAATCCTGGGGTTTCAAATTCAGGATGCCTTAAAGGCCTGCGGGTTTTGATTTGGAAAATATGGCAAGCCACAAATCCAGGGGTGAAATGCTCCCGGTTCGGACCGTATCGCCCGATCCGGTAGCGATGGCGGCGGGTGGTTCGGAGAACCGGTAGCAAAAGTCCCTGCGCCCCCCCCTCGGCCGAAGAGGTTGCAGAAAAAAAAATGCTTTTAAAAGCCTCTGCCGATCAGGCAACTCAGCTGGGATCGTCAGAGGCTTTTCAAAGCATTTTTTTACCACCTCTTTGGCTGAAGAGGTTGTAGGAAAAAATGCTTTAAAAATAAAATTAAAAAAAGCCTCTGATGAGGTAGGCGGGGTAAGTGAGCGGTGACCGAGCTGGGGACCAGTTCGGGGGCGTGGCCAGCCAATGTTATTACCGGTTCTCAGAACTTCTACAAATTTTTACTACCGGTTCCTGCAAACCGGTGCGAACCGGGAGCAACCCATCACTGCCCTTGTCCTCCTGCCATGAAATTTTGGTAGGGGACTTCCCCCCCTCACACACACTTCTTCCTTAATTACAAAGATGATATTACATCAGGCCAACACTTAATTAAACCTCAGAACTAGTGAACCAGAGGTGGTATTAAGCCGGTCCAATCGTGGAAATCGTGGGTGGGCCCGCACCTCGGCTCTATGCCATCCTATTTAAGCATGTTTTTGAGGCCAGGAGCATGCATGGAAGGCTGGAGCGTGCGCGGACCGGGCGCATGCGTGCATGAAGCAAGTGTGTGCGTTGCAAACTGGTAGTAACATAATATGAAACCCTCCACTAGGTGAACCTCGATATTTCATGCTGTTGGTACAATTTAAAACAATGTCTATCTTGGTTACCTTTGAGGAGATGAGGACTTCAAGATTCCCCCATGTTTAAATCTTTAAAACCATGAGCCTGATGTTGAACCAGCGCATGACGCATTAGATGAATCGCAATGCTCTCAAGTTCCTTTAATGCAAACATCTGGCTTGCAAGTTTGGGCAGCCTGGAGGTTTGAGCATCCTTCTGCGTGAATATTTCCTTTCCTGTTAGAACACCCGCGAGAAAGACAGGGCTGGTTTCGACCAACCGTCTGTCTAGATGTGTTGGAGTGCAGTTGATTTTCAGATTTTTGTCTTGTAATCCAGTAGATCTGGATGGCTGTTTTTTTTTTTTTTTTTAAATCTTGTCCCAGTTTTCTGCAGGGATGAGAAGTTGGTTGGTTTGCTTTCAAACATGGCAAATTGCACACCGCTTCACGTGTGAAGAGGGATAACTTCCAAACTTTTTTTGCTCGCATAACCAGAGGTGGAATTCAGCTGGCCCCGCCCACCCGCCTCCGGCCCAGTGGTGAAATCCAAATATTTTTACTACTGGTTCTGTGGACATGGCTTGGTGGGCGTGGCTTGGTGGGCTTGGCGGGCTTGGCAGGGAAAGGATACTGCAAAATCTCCCATTTCCACCCCACTCCAGGGGAAGGAGTCTGCAAAATCCCCATTCCCTCCCCACTCCTGGGGGAAGGATACTGCAAAATCCCCTTTCCCTCCCCACTCCTGGGGGAAGGATATTGCAAAATCTCCATTCTCTCCCCACTCTGGGGCCAGCAGAGGTGGTATTTGCTGGTTCTCCAAACTGCTCAAAATTTCCGCTACCGGTTCTCCAGAACCTGTCAGAACCTGCTGAATTTCACCCCTGCTCCGCCCTATCTTGTCCTTCCTGCTTTCTAGCTCATCTCAATTGCGCGGCACAGCTGATTCCACTCCTCTCTTCTACTTACCATTGCTGACTTGGAAGGTAAGCAGCTGAGCTTCTAAATGCTCCGTTTTCAGCGCAAAGTGCACGCTCACTGAACAGGTTGTTAAACCAGCAACATTCCACCACTGCACATAACTAACTGCTTGGGTTTATTGTTTACAATCCAGTGCTATTCACGTGTCCCTAGGCAGATTAGAGTTACCTTTAAAGATGATAAGTGATTTTTAATTTTTTTTCTTGCACCCTCCTTTCAATTTTTTTGTTTCTTTAAAAAAAAAGAGAGAGCGATTATGATTTTTTTTCTATGTCCAGGGGAAGAAAATTAAATTTGTATGTAGAATACTATCTCCCTCTAGTGGCGATGTGTGGCATGTAGAATACTATCTCCCTCTAGTGATGTGTGGCATATCCATATTTCTTATTTGGATGATGTGAGAATGCTCAAAAAAAGAGCCTTGGCTAAGAATCAAGGTAACAGCATCTTACATAATCTGTGTTGCATTTGGGTGCAAATAAATACAACGTTTTGGCATTACTTACACAAATATCGCTTGGTTTTTATCTAGTTCGCTATCTACAAGGGAGCCATTCGGAAAGGTAAATCTGATAGTGTGTCACCAGGGGGCAGTATTAGATCACATTTGTCTGGACTCAGAAGCTAAGCAGGGCCAGTCCTGGTTACAACTTGGATGGGCCTCCTCCAAAGGACTGTAGGGAGACAGTCAAACAGCCTGCAAAATGTGAAGGAAAAACATTTTCCCCCACCCTCAATTTACATAGTCCTCAATTTATAATCTGCCACTTAGCAACCTTTCAGAGTTATGTCAGATCTCCCCCTCCTCCAAAGTTACTTATGACCTGTTCTGGAGTTCCAGTCGCCACACACACACACACACTTTGCAGTATATGACAAAATTTTAGGTGCTCAACAACCAGCCCCGTTTACGGTCATTTGCAGCATTTTATAATCACATGACCATGATTTATTTTATTTCCCCTCCCCGCCCCCAGAAATTGGTAATTGCCAATCCAGGCTAGGAAGCTAGTCCTCAAGAAACAGTGATCATTTGTCGAAAGAAAGAATTTGCCATCCCGAAAGGATTTAAAAAAAAAAAAGCTTCTATTGACCTGCGCTGTAAGATTTAGAAGAAACGTGGTTGGTTGGTTGGTTTAATTAGTCTTCATTTCACAAAAGATTGGAGCAGCTGAGAAGGATGTACAGCAGTGAGACCTAGTGGTGTGATAGCGAACCTATGGCACGCGTAACCATATTGGTGGGCACGCGAGCGTTGCCCTAGCTAAGCTCCAGCATGCATGCACATGCTGGCCAGCTGATTTTGGGGCCTTCTGGGCCCACCGGAATTTGGCAAACGGGCTGTTTCCAGCCTCCAGAGGGCCTCCGGCGGGGTTGGGAAGGCTGTTTTTGTCCTCCCCAGGCGCATAGAAAGCCTCTGGAGCCTGGGCAGGGCAAAAAACAGGCCTACCGTGCCCACTGTGCAATCACATGCCAAAAGCAGAGAGAGCATGGGGGGGAGCGCATGCGCAGGGGGGCAGGGCACATAGAATTATGGGTATGGGCACGTGCGCGCGCAAAACTATCCTGCACTCCCCCAGCTTTTGGCACGCGATGGCAAAAAGGTTAGTCATCACTGACCTAATAGTTGCAGATAAATGACAGCTCACACAAAATCGGACGGTAGACCATTAACAAGCGTTCGCCAGCCCTCGTCGTAGTTAAGAGTTCGGATTGTGGCAGAAAAAATATTTTAAAAATAAATAGAGCCGGCCTGGACCTGAAGATGGGAAATGTTTCCCATTTCCCTTTTACTGACTGTTTTCACCCAGCACATTAAACTAGGTCACTTAACAAGCCTAGTACAGTTAGTCCTCGGCTTACAACGGTTCATTTAGTGACCGAAGTTATCACAGCACTGAAAAAAAGACACTTCGGAACGTTTTTCACACTTAACAACCGTTGCAAGTCTCCCCCTGGTCACATGATCAAAATTTGGACACTTGGCTCATATTTGTGAGGGTCGCAGTGTCATGTGATCACCGGGGGGAGGGTCACGTCAGTGGTGAAATCCAAGTCAACAGGGAAAGCCAGATTCACTTAACAACCGTGTTGCTAACGCAACAACTGCAGTGATTCAGCTTAAGAAATGTGGCAAGAGAGGTTGTAAAATGGAGGGCAAAACTCATTTAACAACTGTTTTGCGTAGCAACGTAAATGTTGGGCTCAGTTGTCGTAAGCCGAGGACTACCTGTAGATGTATTCCATACGCTTGAATGGGAATTAGTCGCTTTGGGTTGTGTGAACCCAACCTGTTTGGTAGGTTGGTTGGTTGATCCAAAAACTCAGAAAACCAGTTAGTTCAGTGACCGGGTTCAGCATGTTGTGTGAACACAACTCTTCTGTGGATTGAAAGGGGCAGTAGCTCATCCGTTCATCTTCCCACCCAGTCCTTGGTTTCTATAACAATATAAGGATGCTGTGCCTTTGAGGAGTGGGGTCTCTCTTGCCTGTTCTACTTTCCCTCCCTTCAAGCCCACCTTAGTCCTGAAACCGGTTAAACAACTCGCAGGTTTTCTTCTCCAGAAGCTCATAAATCTTCTTGACCCGCTTGTCGTTGGCAGTCCGGACATAGCTGTTGGGATCCAGGACAGCCATGCCGTCGTGAACTTCCCCCATGATGATGAGAGGCCCATCCTCCGCGGTCATGTTGGGACAGGGGCAGTTCCAGTCCATGTCCGTCAAGGTGACTTCCAGATACTTGATGTTGAAGAACTTGAGGCCCATCTTCTCGTCCTTGAGGACGTCGTCCAGCGCAAAACGGGCAATCCCAGAGTCTTGATCCTCGAGGATCTCCATCAGTCGCCCCACGATGGCGAAATCGCTGCGGCAGAGGCTCAATACCATCTTGCTCTTCAGGCGACACGCTTTGCACAGCAAGGTCTTGGGGAAGGGACAGGCGTCCTCGCAGCTCTCCTTGCTGTCAAAGTTGTTCTCGTTGCCCTCGCAACCGCCGTAGATGAAGGAATGGCACTGCTTCATCAGGTGGTTGTAGGCCCAGCGAGGTTCCCAGTTCTTACAAGGCCCTTGCACCATGGGGAGGGTACACAGGTTGACCGTGTTGCTGACACAAGCCAGTTGACACTCCTCATAAGTGTCGAAGTGGTTCTGGTTCGCCCCGCAACCGCCATAACGAAAAGTAACACAGGAGCCCTTTTTGGAGTCAAAATGCCAACGGGTTTGGTAGGTCTCACAATCCTGGGTATCGGGTTCCCTCAAGCACTCGTTGGGCGGGAGCTTCAACGTACTGGAAACTCTCGGTTCTCCTCTGGAGTGTTCCTTCTTGACGACCGAGAGTGGGAAGTCCGCTCGCAGGAGACCGGCAGAATTCCTGGCTGTACATGTGTAGATCCCAGCATCTTCTGGCTGAGCGTTGTAGATGACCAACTGGCCAATGTTGGTCACCACCATGTTGCCGTACATCTGGTCAGGCCGCATGATGAAGTTCTCCTGATGGTCGCTCTGCTTCTCCCAGGTGATGTCGGGACGAGGACGCCCGCTCACGTCACAGTGGAAGCTCACGGTGCCGCCCACGTAGACGAGCTGGTGGAAAGGGTTGTTGTAGAGAGCCGGCGGGATAGGCAGCTCCGGAGACGCCCCAGGGGTGGGGTGAGTAGTGGTCTCCACTGGCACCGGGCTAGTATTGGGCCAGGTAAAGATGTACTTGCACAGCACCACTGCCAGGCTGATGCCCCGGATACAGGCTTCGGCATCCATGTAACACTTGTTGTAGTAGGTGAGTCCATCGGAGGCGCAGGTGAAGTTGGGGTCCTTCTCACACCTGTCCTTGCACTTACAGACCGGTTGCCCGTCCCAAATATCACAGTCCGAGCCCTGCTGGGTGCAGACGAAGCTCTCGCAGGTGGCTTCCTGCATCTGTTCCAACGAAGAGATGCTCCCGTCGGCATAACGGGCAGCCACGCAACTCCGCAAGCCGCAAACGTTGGTGCAGCATTTCTCAAAGCCTTCGCAGTCCTGTCAAGGAAACAAAAGACAGGGTGTTCAAATGCACAGGCACTTCTTCTTTGGGAGATTTATTGCACAGGTAGAACACCTCTTCTCCCAAGTCTAACAAGAATCTACCTCCCGAATGCCATCACTCTGCTAAACAAATAATTCCCTCAACACTGTCAAACTATTCACTAAGTCTGCATTACTATTAATCTTCTCATCCTTCCTATCACCCATCTCCTCCCACTTACGACTGTATGACTGTAACTTTGTTGCTTGTATCCTTACGATTTATATTAATTGTTTCCTAGTATGATTCGATTACTTATTTGTACCCTATGATTATCATTAATTGTTGTACCTTATAATTCTTGATGAATGTATCTTGTCTTTTTATGTACACTGAGAGCATATGCACCAAAGACAAATTTCTCATGTGTCCAATCACACTTGGCCAATAAAGAATTGTATTGTATTGTATTGTATTGTATTGTATTGTATTGTATTGTATTGTATTGTATTGTATTGTATTGTATTGTATTGTATTGTATTGTATTGTATTGTATTGTATTGTATTATTGTATTGTATTGTATTATTGTATTGTATTGTTCTGTTCTGTTCTTTATCTACTCCACTCCACTCCACTCTACTCCACTCTACTCTATCGTAATGGTTGGTGCAAGCCCATTGTGCTAATCTGTAACTGACCGGGTTTACAGGATTGCATTATGCCAGTTTGCACAGCATTCTGGATGTTTCGGACAAGGCAATAAACAGCAGCGAGTTTTGACTTAGCCTATTGTACCAATAGAAGGTATGAATGTATATATGTATGAATGTATATACAAATAAGAGCTAACCCCACTCCCTTCTAGCACTGAAGGTGTTACCTAGTTTGGTAATGAAATGTCTGGAAGAAAACCTTAACCACCTCCACCTCCTCCTCCTCTCCCTCTTCCTCCTCTTCTCCACAAAACCCACATTCCTTTTGGCACTGATGATGTTACCTAGTTTGGTAATGAAATGTCTACAAAAGAACCACCAAGCTCAGAGAGCGCCAAGGACCCCATAGTCGTCGTCCTCCTCCTCCTCCTCCTCCTCCTCAAATTTGGCTCCCTTCTAACACTGATGATGTTACCTACTTTGGTAATGAAATATCTGCTAAGAAACCACTTGTTCACTTGTTGCTCTAAATCTGTGTCTTGCTGAATTCAGCACCCTTGACTGGGTTCACATTACACCGCCTTAAAAATTTATTTTCAAACCACATCAGGGTGGATTTGACCATGCTGGCTGGCCGGCTGGCTGGGGAATTCCAGGAGTTGAAGTCCACAAGTCTTCCAAGTCACCAGAGTTGGACACTCCTTGCTCTAGGGACAGAGGTGGGTTTCAGCAGGTTCTGACCAGTTCTGGAGAACTGGTAGCGGAAATTTTGAGTAGTTCGGAGAACCGGTAGTAAAAATTCTGACTGGCCCCGCCCCCATCTATTCTCTGCCTCCCGAGTCCCAGCTGATCGGGAGGAAAGGGGGATTTTGCAGTATCCTTCCCCTGGAGTGGGGTGGGAATGGAGATTTTACAGTATCCTTCCCCTGGATTGAGGTGGGAATGGAGATTTTACAGTATCCTTCCCCTGGATTGAGGTGGGAATGGAGATTTTACAGTATCCTTCCCCTGGATTGGGGTGGGAATGGAGATTTTATAGTATCCTTCCCCTGGAGTGGGGTGGGAATGGAGATTTTACAATAGCCTTCCCCTGGAGTGGGGTGGGAATGGAGATTTTACAGTATCCTTCTCCTGGATTGAGGTGGGAATGGAGATTTTACAGTATCCTTCCCCTGGAGTGGGGTGGGAATGGAGATTTTACAATAGCCTTCCCCTGGATTGAGGTGGGAATGGAGATTTTACAGTATCCTTCTCCTGGATTGAGATGGGAATGGAGATTTTACAGTATCCTTCCCCTGGAGTGGGGTGGGAATGGAGATTTTACAATAGCCTTCCCCTGGAGTGGGGTGGGAATGGAGAATTTACAGTATCCTTCCCCTACCACACCCACCAAACCACGCCCACCAAGCCGCACCCACAGAACCGGGAGTAAAAATTTTTGAAACCCACCACTGTCAAGGGGCAATTCTATATCTTCCTCAGGCAAATGCCCGGATTGATAAGAACCCCCCCCCCAGCCCCAGTTTACAACCAGACGTCTGGTCTCCTCCTTAACACACCGCTGACAAAGATTCATTTTTTGTCTTCTTCTTCAGCAGCTGCTGTTCATTACATGGACCCTCTTCACCTCCTGCCCTCCAGCACGGACCACGCTCGCTTTTGCTCTTCCTTTAATTCCTCCCACCCACCCCCGTCAATTCCACCACCTAAACATTCTGGCAAGTGGTTTTTGTGCCAGAATTTTTCATCCTGTGAAGTCGGGGAGGGGTGTGTGATTTCACCCCTCCCTCGATTTGTCGAGCTTGCTTGTAATCGGGTAGTTTTTGGGAGAAGGAATGTGGGAAGAAAGATGGAGCCGTAGACGGAAAGAAGGCATCTCTTGGGAGTTGACATCTGGTGACCCCACAGCCGTCTCCGTCGGTAAACCTATCAAAGGGTTTTGCCCCTGCTTTTTTCCCATTTTTCCTCCCCACTTCCCATGGGTGCCAGCCAGCCCTCAGGTGGGCAGTTTCAAAAACTGAGCGGTATTTAAAAACTGAAGGGGAAAAAAAATGCCTTCTTTTGTTTACAGATTAAGTGCAAATCTTTCGGTGCCCACCATAACCAGAGGTGGTAGCGGAACTTTTGAGTAGTTCGGAGAACCGGTAGTAAAAATTCTGACTGGCCCTGTCCCCATCTATTCTCTGCCTCCCAAGTCCCAGCTGAGTGGGAGGAAATGGGGATTTTGCAGTATCCTTCCCCTGGAGTGGGGAGGGAATGGAGATTTTACACTATCCTTCCCCTGCCACGCCCACCAAGCCATGCCACACCCACCAAGCCACACCCACAGAACCGGTAGTAAAAAAATTTGAAACCCACCACTGACCATAACCTTCTAAGAACTCGGATAAGGTAGCCTGTCTCTGATACAAGGTTAGTAGGGAGCTTATGAAGGCTACTGACTTGATACAATCAGGTCTGATTCACTCCAGGGTCTCGATTCAGTCCTGGGAGCAGAAGATTTGCCTGAATGGCTAATAGGAGGACCCAAAACGACCTTACTCAAGGTTTACACACACACCCCTTGTTCTTAAAAGGAGGCTGCGGACACTTTGGAGGAATCTCGGGGTTGGGACACATGCCTCTTCCTCCTCTGAACATGTTCAAAGCTCTCGTCTTTGGTCAGCGAGGAAAAAGCAAATCGGAGCTACAGAGTCCTGGGGGGGTTCCAGTGAACCACAGCAGGCAGTTGTGGGGAGGGGGGGGAATCGATCCAGGATCTCTTCAAAATTCATTTCTGGGATCTGTTAAGGAGCCTCTTGAGCTAGAGGCGCGCGAGGGCTCAGCTGTCCACCTGATGCACTGCGAGAAACTTCCAATCCCCCCAAAGAGGTCCATTGTGGGGAGAACCTTTTCACCAACCTTCTGGGTGGGAAGCTGCCCTGCTCACCCAAGCACCCCATCCTCTTATCTTTACACCTCACCCCACCCCGCCCCTCCATCCTTGCTTTATTCCCCCCTCCTTTCCCCCCCCCCGCCCCCCCAAGAACGACCCAGGTTTCCTGCTCCACCCAGGCTGAAGATGCACCTGGGGAGCAGCGTCCGTTCGGCGAAGTCTCACCTGATCGGTTTGGCACTCCCGCTCGCAGGTGCTCTGAGCGTCCACCCAGAGGTTGGGGTTCAGTTGGTTGGGACACATCCCCAGGTGGTTGGTTCTGATTGGCTGGAGGCTGGCCCCTTCTGCCAGGACAGAGAGCAGAGAGAGGAGAAGTGAAGGCAGCATGGAGTCCAGAGGCAGCCTTGATCTTCCAAGCTTTCTCAGGCAGCCTCTTGCCTTCAGTCGCTTCTCGGTAGGAGCCCAGAAAAGCATTGGTCTGAGGCAGGCTCCTGTAACCTATCTGCGTGTCTCTCCCTCACCCTACCCAGGAACAGTCTTCCACTCTGCCCTGTGTGATAGACAAAACAATCACATTTGCAAAGAGAGGAAGGGGGGGGGAGAGAGAGAGAGAGAGAAGGAGAGAGAAAGAGAGAGAGAGAGAGAGAGAGAGAGAGGAGGTAGCAGTCTGGCGAAGGAGACACCCAAATCAAAAAAAGAGAGAAAAGTGCTTCTTTCTCTGCCCCTTGGAGAATCTTCTCATCTTCTCAGCATCCTTTCAGGTCTAAGGTCCATGCCAGGCAGCGCCCAAAGCTCGCCGGGCCTTTCCCAAACAAGCATCTTTTGACACGCAGGGCCACCCCTTCACAAGACTGGCTGCCTCCCCAGACGGATGCTCCTCCGTTTCCAACTTCACCCCGTCGCGGATTTTCTTTCCTTTGTCTTTTCTCGGTCTCTCCTCGCTCAAGAGGGTCTTCTCCTACACAATTGGGGAGCCTGTTGTTGTTTGAAAAACAACAACAAGAACAACAACAACTGGGGTTTGTCGGGGGTGGGGGTGGGGGATGACTCTTGGATCCGGGTCACCAGCAAATCAAGAGTTGCGTTTGAAAAACAAAGCAAAACAAAACGATCACCAAAAGAAATCCTCTCCTAGGTTTTTGGGGAGTAGAATTTTGGGAGCATCAAACCGACACATCAGAAGCTTGGCCAGCTGCTAACAGGGTTATAAAGCTCTTCTGTTTGTGTGTGTGTGTGTGTGTGTGTGTGTGTGTGTGTGTGTGTGTGTGTGTGTGTAGGGGGAGAGCAGAGCAGGAGGAAGAGGAGGAGGAGGAGGAGGGGGCTCTGTAACCTGAATCTTTCCTCGTCCTCACCCGTGTTTAGGATTTGGGAAATAGAAAAGAAGTTGACCTCAGACGCTAACCCTGTCTGGGTTGACCGACTGAACAAACATGAGCAGAAGATCAAAGTCGGGGGAGGAAGGAACCGTAGGGAGCTCTCTGGCTTCCCAAAAAGGCCGCAAGACCCTCTCTCTCTCTCTCTCTCACCCCCCCCCCAAGGGATTGAATTTCTTCAAGTTGAGAGAACCCCAGAAGGTCTCCTGCCCTTTGGAAACGAGGCTGACCATAGGAAGGGGTTTGGACAAGAACTAGGCCTCTTGTACGTTCTCTGGAGGTATTTTTTAATTATTATTATATGGAGACGCTGGAGAAAAGGGGCTTCCTTCTTCTCAACCTTCTCTTTGAAAACAACAGTCTCCCAAGCCGAAGTTGGGGAACATCCGTTTCGGCTCCAATGAAAGACCTTTAGCTGAGAAGGTGGCAGGTGATGTAATGTGAGGAATTTCTACTTCCTAACGTAGGGTCAGGCCACGGGAAACCTTGGTATGGACTCTGGTGGTGGTGGTGGTGGTGGTGGTGGTTGAGGAGGAGGAGGAGGAGGAGGAGGAGGAGAAGGAGAAGAAGAAGAAGAAGAAGAAGAAGAAGAAGAAGAAGAAGAAGAAGAAGAAGAAGAAGAAGAAGAAGAAGAAGAAGAGGAGGAGGAGGAGGAGGAGGAGGAGGAGGAGGAGGAGGAGGAGGAGGAGGAGGAGGAGGGGAGGAGGAGGAGGAGGAGGAGGAGGAGAAGAGGAGGAGGAGAAGAAGCAGAAGAAGAAGAAGGGGGGAGGAGGAGGAGGAGGAGGAGAAGGAGAAGAAGAGGAGGCGAAGAAGCAGAAGAAGAGGAGGAGGAGGAGGAGGAGGAGGAGGAGGAGGAGGAGGAGGAGGAGGAGGAGGAGGAGGAGGAGGAGGAGGAGGGGTGACCTGAAGAGGGTTGTGCACAGGAGATGCCCTCGCAATCTGACAGATTTGGAGTAAGGGAATAACAAAATTGGAAGGGACCTTGGAGGTCTTCTAGTCCAGGGGTCTCCAACCTTGGCGACTTTACGACGGGTGGACTTCAATTCCCAGAATTCCTCAGCCAGCGGCCAAGGTTGGAGACCCCTGTTCTAATCCAACCACCTACTCGAGCAGCAGAACCTGTACCAATCCAGGCAAACGGTTGTCCAGTCAGGCCTCCAGTGATGGAGCATCCCACAACTTCTCTGAAGGTAGGATCGAACTGCTGGCGGTCGGCAGAATTAGCCTGCCATACTGCATTCTGGCCAGCCACCACGGTTTCGATCAGAGTTGAAAAGCTTCTTCACACAGCGGTCTCTGGCAGCGACGAGTTGATTCTCGTCTCTAGGACACCTGCGAGCTTTGCTGGAAGAGCAGAGATGACTAGAGCTGTTCTCCTATATATTGTGGTGCCCAGCAGTCAAGTTTCCTTCCGCAGAATTCCCTCACGCAAGCCAGGCTTCCACCGGGACAATTCTGGTGGTGTCGGTCTTGCAATAATTCATGCGCTGAGGCTTGAAATCCTGTGGCAGGTAGATCTGCAATGACGCTGGTTCAGCCTGGACTTGATGGGCATCGGCTGATGGCTGTATGCCAAAGGACAGAAAGGGTCTCCTTAGTTGTGTGTGTGTGTTGTGTTTTGTGTGTTAGAGGCCTCCTTTGCCCTTTCTACTCACCACGAGGATGACTTATGGGCCTCTAGCACCAATTTGTAACAAGCCCCTCCCCTTTTATTTCTGGCCCCCACCCAGTGGTGAAATTCAATTTTTTTTTACTACCGGTTCTGTGGGTGTGTCTTGGTGGGCGTGGTGTGTCTTGGTGGGCGTGGTGTGTCTTGGTGGGCGTGGTGTGGCTTGGTGGGCGTGGCTTGGTGGGTGTGGCAGGCAAAGGATACTGCAAAATCCCCATTCCCTCGCCAACCCTGGGGCCAGCCAAAGGTGGTATTTGCCGGTTCTCTGAACTACTCAAAATTTCTGCTACCGGTTCTCCAGAACCTGTCAGAACCTGCTGGATTTCACCCCTGCCCCCACCCCATCAATTGGGGACCCCTTCCGCATCCTTATTGTCTTCTAAAACCAATTCAAGGACATCTATGGAGATTCTCAGTCCTCCGGGTAGTTCCAAAGGTGCTTATTTTTTTTTCAAGAGGCAACTGGACTTTCTGGTTTTTCTGAGAAGACAATTCACTTCTCATCCAAGAAGCTTCTTCGGTTCTTCTTCTTCAGAATTGAAGAAGCCACTTGGATGAGAAGCAACATATTTTCAAAGGAATTGTCTGTGGAGATTCTCCATCATCCAGGTCAGGGGTTGTCCCAAAGGTGCCTTTTCAAGAGGCATTTGGACTTTCTGGTTTTTCTTTGAAGACATTTTGTTTCTCACCCAAGAACCTTCTTCCGAACTTCTTCTTCTTCAAGGTCTATGGAGATTCTCAGTCATCCAGGTCACGGTTATCTCAAAGGTGCTTTTTCAAGAGGCAACCTTTCTGGTTTTTCTTTGAAGAAGCTTCTTCAAAGCTTCTTCAAATGATGGAGAATCTCTATAGACAACTCCTTTGAAAATGTTTTGCTTCTCATCCAAGTAGCTTCTTCAATTCTGAAGAAGAAGAACTGAAGAAGCTTCTTGGATGAGAAGCATCTTCTAAGAAAAACCAGAAAGTCCATTCGCCTCTCGAAAAAAAAAATAAGCACCTTTGGGACAATCCTAGGACCTTCAAAAGAAACAGAAAAAGGAAAGTCCTTCTATTAAGTCTACATATGCTGCCGGAGAGGTACAACATTTCCTGGGTGCAGAATTTACCATGAAAAGAGCCGATGTCTGTATCTGAATCTTGGAATGCCTGATTTTAAAATGTTCTTAAATCAAGTCGGGTGACACAATCGCGGCATTCCAATATTTAAGGGGCTGCCAAAAAGAAGAGTTGGGGGGTGGGTTTGTCAACTTATTCTCCAAAGCACCTGAAGGCAGAAGAAAAAGAAGCGAATGGATGGAAACTAATCAAGGAGAGAAGCAACTTAGAAATCAAGAGAATAATTTTCCGACAGGGAGAACAATTAAGCAGCGGAACAACTTGCCCCCAGATGTTGTGGGGTGCTCCATCTCTGGAGGTTTTCAAAAAGAGACTGGACAGCCACATTTGTTTGAAATGGCATAGGGTCTCCTGCTTGAGAAGGGGGCTGGACTAGAAGACCTTCAAGGTCCCTTCCAACACTGTTAGTTTAAGTCAGATCTTGGCTCATTTGGTTCACGGATGTGGTAGGCCCCCAGATTTAACTAAATTTGCTGCAAGTGAATCCAAGCTTAGCATGGCAGGCAGGCAACTTTGATTGTAGGAGGAGATACAGTATGTAAGGAAGCATCTTGGGAATTAAATATGAGGTTTGGGCAAAGTTAACAGATTTTCTTTGGATCTCTGAAGGTTTCTGGGCCACCAAGGTGGCAACCTATTGTAGGAAGAACAAGAGTCAAATCAGAATAGCAGACTTGGAAGGGACCTTGGAGGTCATCTAGTCCAACCCCCTACTCTCGCTGGAAACCCAATACCATTGCAGGCAAACGGTTAACAAACCTCTTCTTAAAAACTTCCAGTGTTGGAGCATTCACAACTTCTGGAGGCAAGTTGTTCCACTGATTAACTGTTCTAACTGTCAGGAAATTTCTCCTTAGTTCTAAGTTGCTTCTCTCCTTGATTAGTTTCCACCCATTGCTTCTTGTCCTGCCCTCAGGTGCTTTGGAGAAGAGCTTGTCTCCCTCTTCTTTGTGGCAGCCCCTCAAATATCGGAACACTGCTATCATGTCTCCCCTAATGCTTCTTTTCATTAAACTAGATGGACTGGGGTGTGTGACCAGGGGTGAAATCTACTTACCTTCCCAACCGGTTCAGAAGTGCACGTGTGTCATGTGTGCACTTGGACAAACAGGTTACTTCCTGGTTAAAACCAGGAAGTAACAACAACCAGGCGGGTGGACACGCCACCATCACTACCGGTTCTCTGAACTACCAGCCGCCATTGCTACCGATTCTCCGAACTACAAGCCGCCATCGCTACCAATTCTCTGAACCACCAGCCGCCATTGCTACCGATTCTCTGAACCACCAGCCGCCATCGCTACCAGTTATCCAAACCACCCACCACCATCGCTACTGGTTCTCTGAACCACAGGCCGCCATCGCTACCGGTTCTCTGAACCAACGGTTGCCATCGCTACTGGTTCTCCGAACCACCAGTTGCCATTGCTACCGGTTCTCTGAACCACCAGTTGCCATCGCTACCGGTTCTCTGAACCACCAGTTGCCATCGCTACTGGTTCTCCGAACCACCAGTTGCCATTGCTACCGGTTCTCTGAACCACCAGTTGCCATCGCTACCGGTTCTCTGAACCACCAGTTGCCATTGCTACTGGTTCGGTCAAACTGGTCCAAACCTGGAGTATTTCACCCCTGGGTGTGACATGATATCGGTGTTCCAATATCTAAGGGGCTGCCACAGAGAAGAGAGGGGTGGAGAGGGGCTCACAAAAGGATTGGGAAATCCTCTTGTGAGTTTTGTTAAGCTTCTCAAAAGCTGTCATGGAAAAAAAAAAAAAGTCTAGCACCAGGCAGTACACTGAACAGTTGGTGGAGCTAAAATAAATCCTCACCGAGAATTGTGTTGCTAGGAAGAAGAATCAGCCAGCAAATTTTGGACCCACAAACCTCATGCTGGAAAGGTTGGGTGCTGTCCGTAACCACCTCATTGCCAGGAAAGGCCAGGAACCAGGACATTTCAGAACTTCTTTTAAATTTTTAATTTAAATTAATTTTAATTCCTTAGCCATGAAAAAGAGAGTTATGGACTCAAAACACACACACACACACACACTGCTCTTTGCCTTCTTAATAGAAACAACCGCAGAATCGCAGCAAATCAGAACTATTTGGGGAACCTATTTATGCATTTATTATTTGATGGATTGAATTAAAACGTTTATATAGCTGGCCGTTTTCGGGCAGTTCCCAAATATTTTTTTAAAAAAACAAAGTGTTTTAAAAACTAGAAAACACAAATGAAAACAGAACACATTAAAAACAACAAAAATGGGGTGCAGTTCATGCTAACAGACCATCATCTAATCTCCCAATGCTGAACTGAAATCTCTCTCTGTCTCTCTTTCTGTCTGTCTGTCACTCTGCCTCTGTCTCTCTATCTCTGTCTCTCTGTCTCTCTGTGTGTGTCTCTCTCTCTGTGTCTGTCTCTCTGTCTCTGTCTGTCTGTCTCTGTCTGTCTGTCTCTCTGTGTGTGTCTCTGTGTGTGTCTCTGTCTCTGTCTGTCTGACTCTCTGTGTCTGTCTCTGTCTGTCTGTCTCTCTCTCACTCACTCTATCTCTGTCTCTCTCTCTGTCTCTCTCTCTCTCTCTGTCTCTCTCTCTCACTCACTCTGTCTCTGTCTCTCTGTCTCTCTCTCTGTCTCTCTCTCTCTCACACTCACTCACTCTGTCTCTGTCTCTGTCTCTCTCTCTCTCTCTGTCTCTGTCTCTCTGTCTCTCTCACTCACTCACTCTGTCTCTGTCTCTCTGTCTCTGTCTCTGTCTCTCTCTCTCTGTCTCTCTCTCTGTCTGTCTGTCTCTCTCACTGTCTCTGTCTGTCTGTCTCTCTCTGTGTGTGTGTGTGTGTGTCTGTGTCTCTGTCTGTGTCTCTGTCTCTGTCTCTGTCTCTCTGTCTCTCTCTCTGTGTCTCTGTCTCTCTCTCTGTCTGTCTCTCTGTCTGTCTGTCTGTCTCTCTCACTGTCTCTGTCTGTCTCTCTCTCTCTCTGTGTGTGTCTGTTTGCACATGCGTGTATATGTGCATTCAGAATCCCGTAGACTTTTATTCCCACAGAGGAAGGGAAACAAAGTTGTTATATATAAAGAGATGACTACAGTCTATAACAGAAGGGGGGAAAAGCAACGCGAAGCTAGGAAAATAGTCTGTTATGTTCTTTAATTATAGCAAGTTTTAATGGTAGGCGTTCTTTCCATGTCTCCTTCCTTGCTATTCTGCATATTCTAATCCGGCGTTTCTCAAACTCAGCAACTTAAAAACACGTGGACTTCAATTCTCAGAAGTCCCCAGCCAGGAGGACTTCGATTCTGGGAGTTGAAGTCCACGTGTCTAATGGTTGCCAATTTTGAGAAACTCTGTTCCACTCCTTTGTAAAGTCAAATGGTCCATCCCAATTTACTCCTCAACCTAAATTCGAGGGATTGCCCAGGGCCGTGGGGGCTAAATTGGACCCATAAACCAGATGTGTGTCAGATTTTAGACTAAATGACACCCCAGATGAACAGCCCTTTTCACACGTCTTCTGTTTGTTCAGCTGTTGACTTCTTCGCCTTCTTGAGAAGACAGAATCCTAGGATGGGAAGGGATCTTGAGGTCTTCTAGTCCAGCAGTCACCAACTGGTGGTCCGTGGACCACTGGTAGTGTGCAAGAAAATTTTGGTGGTCTGCAGAAAAATTATTTGCATTTTTTATGTTGCACTAAATCAGGGGTCCTCAAACTACGGCCCCTGGGACAGATACGTGCAATGGACATTTGTGTTGCTGCAGAGAGTCTCCCCCTTTGGGGTCTTTTTGTGTGGGTCGGAGGGGGGCAGAAATTCTGACTCAGGGTCTGCTTCAGCCTCCTGGTGCGGGGCTTTAGGTAAAGGCTGGAGGGAAGAACCGCTGGTGGCGAAGAGAAGAGGGCCTTGTTCCAGTGGGACTGCCTCATGGCCTGGAACTGGCTGACCATCTCAGCCCGATGATCCTCCAGGCGCCGGCACCTGGCCTTGCACTCCTGCAGGTCTTCCCTCTGCTTGGAAAGCCTACGCTCCTAGTCCTCAGTGAGGTGCTTGCTGAGCCTCCTTCTCGGCCCGATCCAATTTGAACTTGAGCTGTTGTGCCAACTCTTTCTCACTGTGGCTTGCTTATCTCCAACAACTGCTTCCTGTTGGGGCCCTAAGGAGCCCGGGTCGGGAGGCGAGGAGTAGCTGGGAGGGGAGGGGTGAGTAGAGACTGGCGAGGCGCCCCTCGAAGTGAATGACACAGAGTTGGCCACGCCCACCCAGTCACATGACCATCTAGCCACGCCCACCCAGCCGGTCATTAGGCAGATCATATTAGTGGTCCGCGGGATTTAAAATTATGAATTTAGTGGTCCCTGAGTTCCGAAAGGTTGGTGACCCCTGGACTAGTCTATCCCCCTTACTCAGGGCAGGAATCCTAATCCCATACAGGGCAAGCGGTTGTCTAGTCTTTTCTTGAAAATCTCCAACAGTCACAACTTCAGGAGGGAGGGAGTTTCATTGTTGCATAGCTGTCACAGTCGAAAAAAAATTCTTCCTTGTTGAACTCTGGATCTCTCAAAAGGTAAGGTGTCCATCCGGCGGTTCTTGACTTAACCCCTCTGGTGCTTGGGAGAATAAGTCAATCCCTCTTCCAGGTGACTTGCCCTTCGTCTATCACGTATCTGGCTGAGTTTGGTTGATCTGACAAAAGTGAAGTACAAAGCTGTAGAGGAGCCAAGAAACCCGTTCAGAGGTGGGTCCCTCAAAAGCCAATCTCCACCTGGAGAGTTTCCTTTTTTTAGTGGGTTATGAGGTTTGGGATGTTGATGGGTCAACATAGAACCCTTAGAAGCTGAAAACACTTGAAAAAGTCAAATTAGTAGGTCCTGGTTGAGAGCTTCTTTCTTCCTTCTTCTTCTTCCTCCTCCTCCTCCTCTTCTTCCATCCCTCCTCCTCCTCTTCTTCTTTTCCTTCCTCTTTTTTTCCTCCCCTCCTCTTTTTCTTCCATCCCTCCTCCTCCTCTTCTTCTTCCATCTCTCCTCCCCCTCTTTTCTTCCTCCTCCTCCTCCTCTTTCTCTTTTTTCTTCCATCCCTCCTCCTCTTCTTCTTCCATCCCTCCTCCTCCTCCTCTTCTTCTTCCTCCTCCTCCTCTTCCTCCTCCTCTTCTTTTTTTTCTTCCATCCCTCCTCTTCTTCTTCCATCTCTCCTCCCCCTCTTCTCTTCCTCCTCCTCCTCTTTCTCCTTTTTTTCTTCCATCCCTCCTCCTCCTCCTCCTCCTCCTCTTCTTCTTCCATCCCTTCTCCCCCTCCCCCTCTTCTTCTTCTTCTATCCCTCCTCCCCCTCTTCTTCTTCCTCCTCCTCCTCTTCTTTTTTTTCTTCCATCCCTCCCCCCTTCCCCTCCTCCTCTTCCCCCTCCTTGTCTTCCTCCTCCTCCTCCTTTTCAAAATCGTTTCCACAATTTTGGCTGCTACTGTTTCCAAAGGAAGGAAAAGTTTCCGATTTCTTCCTTGTGGCTGGGCCAGAATGGGAGCATGTGATGTTCATGTACATCACAGTGTCCTTCAGTTTATTGTTGCATCTGAAAAGACTTGATGATTTATTAGATCAGTTCCTGGATAACAATAAATCTAGAATCCATTTTTGAGTCATCCTATTTTGTATAAAAAGACATCTAGAACAGCCTTGGTGCTCTGAGGACTGCAGACTGTCCATCACCGCTCACTCGACAAGATAAAATTTCAAATCTTGCCAAAATCGAGCTATTACAGAGGATAACATGGCTATACAAGCTCAGTTTTGGGGAGAACCTCCGTCTCCTTCCCGGGAGCAGAGAAGTAATTTATTCCCTCCTGATCGTTTCTGATCCTGCTGATCAACTGGGAACCGAAGAGAGCAAAAGCTGGTCGATCGGATCTGTTCTCTTCCAACAGAATTTCATCCCTCCAATTGGTCTTAATGCAATGCAATGCAATGCAATGCAATGCAATGCAATGCAATACAATACAATACAATACAATACAATACAATACAATACAATACAATACAATACAATACAATACAATACAATACAATACAATAGAATACAATACAATACAATACAATACAATACAATACTACAATTCTTTATTGGCCAAATGTGATTGGACACACAAGGAATTTGTCTTCAGTGCATATGCTCTCAGTGTACATAAAAAGACAAGATACATTCGTCAAGAATCAGAAGGTAGAACACTTAATGATAGTCATAGGGAACAAATAAGCAATCAAATCATACTAGAAAACAATCGATATAAATTGTAAGGATACAAGCAACATGTTACAGTCATGCAGTCATAAGTGGGAGGAGATGGGTGATAGGAACGATGAGAAGATTAATAGTAATAGTAATGCAGCCTTAGTGAATAGTTTGACAGTGTTGAGGGAATTATTTGTTTAGCAGAGTGATGGCGTTCGGGGAAAACTGTCCTTGTGTCTAGTTGTTCTGGTGTGCAGTGCTCGATAGTGTCGTTTTGAGGGTAGGAGTTGAAACAGTTTATGTCCAGGATGCGAGGGGTCTGTAGATATTTTCACAGCCCTCTTTTTGACTAGTGAGGTATACAGGTCCTCAATGGAAGGCAGGTTGGTAGCCATTGTTTTTTCTGCAGTTCTAATTATCCTCTAAAGTCTGTGTCTCTCTTGTCGGGTTGCAGAACCCAACTTTCCCAGTTAAGTAACCACCAGGTCAAAGCAAAAGCCAAACCGGGGATTGAATAATACAGAAAGCCCCCCCCCACACCCTTCCTGTTTCTATGTTTGTTTTCTTTCTCTCAAAACAAAAACACCCACCCACCCACCCAAAATAGGGAAGGATCAACAAACAATTTCACGGATTCTCTCCTCTCAGTGCCCCAAACACGCCAGGCAGCGTTGCTGTAATTTCAGGTGCAATTAAGAAACAAACAGCAGGGACGAATGATTGACGGGTATTGTACATTCTGTTTCCAGCCAGATGTCTTTTGGTGTGCGAGGCGGGGGGGGGGGTTGTCACGATCTTGGAAAGAGGGGGGGGGGCAATTTAAAGATGAAATTTGTTGCAGAATTCTTGCTCTCCCCCCACTTCTCCTCCAAAGCTTGCCTGGTGCAGCTATTTCCCCCCCCTCCCCTCCTTCGTTGCAAAAGGCCAGCTGGAGGAAACCGAATTATTGCTTGGCAGATCTTCTTTTAGGAAGATCTAAACTGAATTGATAGCTAGTTATCCTGGTCTTTGCACTGATTTATTAGCCCTCAAGCTTCCAAAGAAAGCAGCTTGGCAGCCTTTAATATTTTCAGAAGTTGAAGAACACTCCAGAGAAACAGTTTGCGGTCTTCCAACAGTAGTAAAAAGTTGGAAGTGCTGAAGCTACTACTCGGTTGAACAAGCCATTCCTAATTTATTTATTGGTTCGATTTATATGCCACCCTTCTCTGGAGACTCAGGGTGGCTTACAATGCATTAAGCAATAGCCTTCATACTTTTGTATATACCTGCTTAGTAGGGCTTTTGGGCCCCCCCAAGCGGTGTTCTTTTTTATACAAAGTCAGCTTATTGCCCCCACAAACCGGGTCCTCATTTTACCTACCTCGGAAGGATGGAAGGCTGAGTCAACCTTGAGCCTGGTGAGATTTGAACTTGCAGTAATTGCAGGCAGCTGGTGCTACTTAACAGCACTTTAGTCTGCTGCGCCACCAAGGCTCTTATTCTCATCCTGTTAACCGTAACTGAGTTGGAAGGGACCTTGGAGGTCATCTAGTCCAACCCCCTGCTTGTGTAGGTGTTGTGGTCCGCCAGCAGCCTGCGGAGCTGGCAGCAGAGTCGGACTGGGGAGGACCATGGGCCAGTCCTGGAGTCTGGGGAAGGCTCTGCGTCGGAGGCAGAGATGGGGTCATCTGGGAGCTACGTGCTGCCTCCGCAGCCTCCAGAGTTGGACCTCAGTGAGGCAGAGGAACAGGAGGAGCCTGTTCCCAGTGCGCGCATGCGCAGAGCTGCCAGAAGGCAAGAACAGTTAAAACAAAAGGGACAACTCGGGAGTAGGGCTTGGAGATGATTGGCCTCTCCCATAAGACTTGAAAGAGGAGCAAAGGCACGTGGGCCTTTGCAGGAAGCAACATTTGTTCATTCGGTTCAGCTTAAAGCCTGAAGCTCTGTTTGATTCTGGACTCCGTGCGGCTTTGCCAATGAGGTCTTTGGCAGCGTGTCAAAGGAGATAAAGGTGGGTGATTATCCCGAAGGACTCTTTATAACTAATTGGGACTCCTCTGTGAATGAACAGAATTCACAGCTGTTGCAATAAAAGATATTTTTGGGACTACTGATGTGTTTTACTGACTCAGGAAGCTTAGGCCAGAACAGCAGATCTATACTAGGGATTCGAACCGCTGAACGGCTGACCTTTCTGATCGACAAGCTCAGTGTCTTAGCCACTGAGCCACCTAGGCAGGCCTGTCCTACTCATGACAGCAGAGAAGAAGAGCCTTCCGCGCTGGAACAAATGACCTCTCTAGGGTAAGATCTGTCCCCAACCTCCTTTCGTCCTGCACAGCCTGAAGATTTGGTTCTCCAAATTGGCCTGGGGGGACCCAATTGGGGGGGGGGATTCGACACTGGAGGTGATGGCTGGATTGATGGCAGACTCCATCTCCCCTCTCCTTGCGCTCTGCTTTTCAATCACCCATCTGATGATGTTACCTTGTTGGGTAATGAAACGTCTGTGAGAAAACAACCAAGCTCAGAGAGCACCACCACTAACAACAACAATAATATTAATAATTTTATTGTCATTGTACGTGTATACAAAGTATACCCATATAATGAAATTCACTTAACACCCAAAGACCAGGTCCAATACACATAACAATCCCCAAACACCCCCCCACTCACCACAAATTCCCCACCCCACAGAGGAGGACCACACAGTAGTAGTCTCCTCCTTCTCCTTCTCCTTCTCCTTCTCCTTCTCCTTCTCCTTCTCCTCCTCCTCCTCCCCGCTAGCACTGAAGTTGTTTCCTAGTTGGCTAATGAAATGTCTGCAAGAAAAGAAGCTCAGAGAGCACCAAGGACCCCTCACTCCCCCATCTCTTCGTTATCATATTGATGTGTTTTCATTCTATTTCATGGTTTATTTTATTGTTCTATTATTTTACTTCAAATGCACTCTTTTCATTTCTTCCTCTTGATTGTTGTTGAACCGCCTAGAGTAGCCTAGAATGGGGAGACAGGCGGCAAACGAATTTAACGGTAAATAAACACAATAAACAAATATGGCCGCCAATCAAAATGGCCTGCTGTCTTTCCGAAAGGATTCTCAACGGAGAAAAATACCTGAAGGCCATCGATGAAGGACGTCCACTGCAGTGTTGTTCTGCAATATTGTGTTCCCCTCTTGGGAAGAGGAAATAATTGTGTGTCATTTGTGGGTGTGGGTGTCTGTATGTCCTGCTTTCTCTCTTAACCCACACTATAGGTAGTCCTCTACTTAGGACTACAGTTGAGCCCAGCGTTTCTGTTGCTAAACGAGACATTTGCTAAGTGAGTTTTGACCCATTTTACAACCTTTCCTGCTGGAGTGGTTAAGTGAATCGCTGCGGTTGTGAAGTTAGTAACCCGGTTGTGAAGGGCACCCGGCCTAGCGGTGAAATTCAGCCGGATCTATTCAGTTTGCGCGAACTGGTAGTGCCGGGATGTCATTACGTCCCATTTTTTACCCTCTGCGCATGCACAGAAGAGGTGGGCGTGGGCATAGTGCACTCCTGTTCCCGAACTGGTAGGGAAGGTAAGTGGATTTCCCTGCTGACCCGGCCTCCCCATTGACTTTGCTAGTCAGAAGGTCGCAAAAAGGGATAAAAACACTGCACCCGTCATAAATATGAACCAGTTGCCAAGCATCTGAATTTGACCCCCGTGACCTTCTGGGGATGCTGCAACGGTTTGTAAGTGTGAAAAACGGTCATAAATCACTTCAGTGCTATCGTAACTTCTAACGGTCACTAAATGAGCTGCTGTTAACTCGAGAATGACCTGTATATGTCTTCCCAATGAGCTGCACTCCAATTCCCATCACTCCCGCCTTAAATCTCTGTTGGACCGGCTGGAGATGAAGGGGATTGTGATGTAGCCCATCTGGAAGCCATCCATCGAGATTTGGAGAAGCCCAGCTGCCCCCTGGCCTTGCTGGCTCTCTTCTGGGGGAAGCAGGCGAGACTCCTGGCTTGGGGGTGACGGGGTCACCCCAGGGGTGGCCAGGGACCACGGGATCAAACGCCCGAGACTGCGGCTGCTGCTTCCTGAAGCGAGAGGGCCTCTCTCTCCGGGGGAAGCCGGAGCTGCTGTTCCACACAAATGTTGCCCTTGACAACTTCTGGCTTCCTGGCGTTTGATCTCCCGGGCAAAGAGCGAGAGGCATCCCAGCATCGCCTCTCCAACCGCCAGGGAGGAACCGGATGTCGCGGAGCGAGCGGCTGGTTGGTTAAGTCACACGGTTGCATCTGGGTCTCTCTCTCTCTCTCTCTCTGTCATGGCAAACCTTTGGGGTCCCAGGTGTCAAAAATTTGGAAAATGCCAAGTCTTTCTTTCTTTCTTTCTTTCTTTCTTTCTTTCTTTCTTTCTTTCTTTCTTTCTTTCTTTCTTTCTTTTTCTTCTGCCCTCCCTCCCTCTCCTTCCTTCCTTCTTCCTCTTCCTTCCCTTCCTTCCTTCCTTCCCTCCCGCTCTCCCTCCCTCCCTCCCTCCTTCCTTTTTCTTTTTCTTTCTTTCTTTCTTTTTCTTTCTGGATCTCTCTCTCCCCCTTCCTTCCTTCCCTCTCCTCCCTCTCCTTCTTTCCTTCCTTCCTTCTTCCTCTTCCTTCCTTCTTTCTCTTTCCTTCTTTCTCTTTTTTTCTTTCTTTCTCTTTCTTTCTGTCTCTTTCTTTCTTTCTCTTTCTTTTTCTCTTCTTTCTTTCTTTCTTTCCTTCTTTCCTTCTTTCCTTCTTTCTCTTCCCAATAAAAGATCAACCTGTGTCTCAATTAGAGCAATTTAATCTCCAGAAGAGAGAAAAATACATTATTTTGAAGTGCTGCCCTTTGGGGGAAAAAGAGAGACAGATTTCAACATGGACAAAGTGAGATTACTGCTCCTTCCTTCTGACATTCTGGTCTGCAGTGGATATAGTGCTTGTAGTGTACTTTTTTGGCACTTCCAAACAAGGAAGTTGTTGTCCGTCTCGATTCATGGTATTGTTTCAATACAGTGATGATAAAATATGATTAAAGGGTATCAATGTTGTATTATTTAGATAGCTTAGGCTTAGGGTATTGTGGAAGAGAGAAGAAAAAGAAAACATATTCTATCAATATTCATTACAATTTAGGATGTCAACACTAAAAGCATAAAAGTATTTGACATTATGACCATTTTCGATGGCCGGAAGTGCTTTACAGGCTAAACCTCACATCATGTCTGCCGTAACTTTGAACGCTTGTAAAATAACCAATCATTAAGCAGGGATGCCATATACATTAAATCACACTCCCCTTCCCTCCCTCCCTCCTTTCTTTCTTTCCTTCCTTCCTTCTTTCTTTCCTTCCTTTCCTCCCTCCTTCTCCTTCCCTCCCTCCCTGTTTCTTCCTTCCTTCCTTCCTTCCTTCCCTCCCTCCCTCCATCTTTTTTCTTTCTTCCTTCCTTCCTTCTTTCCTCCCTCCCTCCCTCCTTCCTTTCTTCTTCCTTCCTTTCGTCTCTCCTTCTCCTTCCCTCCCTCCCTCTCCCTTTCTAACTTCCCTCCCTCCCTTCTTTTTCTTTTTCTTTCCTCTTCCTTCCTTCCTTTCTTCTTCCTTCCTTTTCTTCTTCCTTCCTTCTTTCCTCCTTCTCCTTTCCTCTCTCCCTCCCTCTCTCCCTTCCTAACCTCCCTCCCTCCCTTTCTTCTTTCTTTCTTTCTTTCTTTCTTTCTTTCTTTCTTTCTTTCTTTCTTTCTTTCTTCTTTCTTTCTTTCTTCTTTCTTTCTTTCTTTCTTTCTTTCTTTCTTTCTTTCTTTCTTTCTTTCTTTCTTTCTTTCTTTCTTTCTTTCTTTCTTTCTTTCTTTCTTTCTTTCTTTCTTTCTTTCTTTCTTTCTTTCTTTCTTTCTTTCTTTCTTTCTTTCTTTCTTTCTTTCTTCTTTTCTCCTGGACCTTCCCTCTTTGGGGGTACGTTCCTTCCCAGAGCTTTTACCTAACTCTGACAAAGTTTTTTTTTTTGTCGGAGGAAGGGTCGGAGAGCAGAAAAGATCTAATGAAATATCTCTGGGCGGTTTTCTAATCCCAGTTGTTTCATGATAGCGACACGTGGCTGGGTCTTCTTGTTCAAACCAGCCGACCCTTTGAAATGAAGCTGGCAGAGGTTGGAGGCACTGAGGCTGCGGATGTTTGTAGATGTGCGAGGAAGGCGCTGGGTTTATTTCTGTTCCTGAAAACACATTCCTTAGCCAGGATTGGATCCAAGGCATCCTTGTTTGTTTTTTACCCCCCCAAGGACGCCTTCAGAAATTCACTCATTCGGCACGGAGGGACAAGCCAAGAGCATTCATAAGATGAAGGGGCGTCCATGAGGAGAGGTCCAAAAAGACAAGATGGCAGTTGCAATTATGCCATTGAGGCCCCGCCCAAGGGTGAAATTCAGCAGGTTCTGGAGAACCGGTAGCAGAAATTTTGAGCAGAACCGGCAAATACCACCTCTGGCTGGTCCCAGAGTGGGGTGGGAATGGAGATTTTGCAATATCCTTCCCCCCAGGAGTGGGGAGGGAATGGAGATTTTGCAGTATCCTTCCCTCAGGAGTGGGGAGGGAATGGGGATTTTGCAATATCCTTCCCCCAGGAGTGGGGTGGGAATGGAGATTTGCAGTATCCTTCTCCTGCCATGCCCACCAAACCAAACCACACCCACCAAGCCACGCCCACAGAACCTATAGTAAAAAAAAATGGATTTCACCACTAGGCTGTATGTAATGTGTGTGTCTCGTTAGCCAGCTAGAGTTCTGTATGTGAGATGGGCTGGCGTATAAATATCCTAAATAAATGAGTAAATGAACAAGTAAACAGAAGTCGTGTCTACAGTATTAACCCAGTTTAGCGTTACATGTTATCTGGGTCATTACATTTTCTAACAGAACCACTAGAAATAGAGAAAGACTTTTCAGCTTTCAAGATTTTTATGATGGGCAGATTACTGGTTGATTACTGAAATCTCGGGTAAGACTGTGAATAAAACATTGTATTAAAAAAAATCTTTCAGGGATGCCTTGATGCTGACCCTTATTCCCACGCCTCCTTCTCCTCTGATTCGGGTGCTGGAGGGGCTGGTGGCCGAGAGGCCACAACAGAAGGGATGGATGGATGGATGGATGGATGGATAGATATATGAATGGATGGTTGGATGGATGGATGAACAAACAGATGGAACAGCTTGCCTTCAGGAGTTTTTTTTTTTTTAATTTGATTTATATGCCGCCCTTCTCCGGAGACTCAGGGCGGCTTACAATGTGCTCAGCAATAGCCTTCATCCTTTTGTATATTTATACAAAGTCAGCTTATTGCCCCCACAAACTGGGTCCTCAATTTACCTACCTTAGAAAGGATGGAAGGCTGAGTCAACCTTGAGCCTTGGAGAGATTCGAACCTGCAGTAATTGCAGGCAGCTGGTCTTAATAACCAGCTTAATAACAGGGTGCCTTAGACCACTGTACTACCAAGGCTCTTATACGAGTTATAAGTGCTCCATCACTAGAAGTTGTTAAGAAGAGACTGACCATTTGTCTGAAATGGTACAGAGAAAGTGTCAGCAACCTGTAGCTCTGGAGCCGCATGCGGCTCTTTGAGCCCTCTGCTGTGGCTCCCTGTCAGGTGATCCCACCACTGGCTGGCCCTGGCCCTCCCTTCCCAGTCACTTCTCACCTGGCCTAAGAAGGGTGACAGCGGGTGATGGAGAAGTGGCCGGGGCAGAGGCAGAAAGATACAGAGAGACGAGGAGAGAGAGACACATAGAGAGATAGAGAGGTGGGGAGAGCGGGGGAGAGGGAGGAAGAGAGAGATGTCAAAAGGGTTTTGTGGTTCCCGGTGATTTTTAACAACTGGTTCTCTGCCCTAATGACCGGTTGAGTAGATGTGGCTAATTGGGGGGGAGGGTCATGTGACTGGTGGAAGTGAGTGACGTTGAGTTGGCCACGCCCACCCAAGTTTTGTGGCTCCCGGTGTTTTCTTTTCTGTGGGAAACGGATCCAAATGGCTCTTTGAGTGTTTAAGGTTGCAGACCCGTTATAGTTTTTCCTGCTTGAGCAGGGAGTTGGACTAGAAGATCTCCAAGGTCCCTTCCATCTCTGTTATTCTGTTTCTGTTTAATATTAAAGATTCGGATTAAATAAATCTGCCCGTAGTTCAAATGGAAGAGTTCCGAGATTACAAATACCCTTTGCTCCACTTCAACAGCAGGGCTGTGTATCAGTGGATAAACTGGGTCATTGCAGGAAATTCAAATATAATTTTTTGAAAACTATTCAAATACACGTATTATCTGTTCCTCGGCTGTGTATCTCACAGCGTCACAATCTTGTCCCGTCAACAGGAAAGCACCATAATTTCGGATGGTGATAAAAAAATGTTTTCAAAGACTCGCTTATCTTGTAAGGTTTGTTTAGTGTCTGCATCAATAAATGTTTTACTAAGCAAAGAGATTAAAGGCGTCATAAATAATCAGGCACAATTCGACCATGGTAAGATACAAGCTCTGAGATGGGGCTAAGTAAGAGGGCGCCGATTTAACGGCTAAAAGGAAACGTTCTTATGGAACGTCTATATACGTTCCATAAGAACGAGGATACAAATCGAATTGCGAAAAAGTAGTTTTCTGAGATATTTCTTGAATCTCAAGTTACTTTGTCTACCGTGTTTCCCCGAAAATAAGACCCTGTCTTATATTTTTTTTGAACTCCGAAATAAGCGCTTGGCCTTATTTTCATGGAGATCTTATTATTTTGGGGCGCATGGAACAAGACGGGGCTCCCCTTGCCGTCTTACCTGATTTCTAGCTGTCTCCCTAACCCTAACCAGAGGAAATGGCAGGGACCGGCTGCACATGCGATTAAATATTTTGGGGAGGGTTTATTTTCGGGGGGGGGCTTATTTTAGCACATGTGCTCAAAAGCCCAATTAGGCTTATTATCAGGGGATTATTTTAGGGGAAACAGGGAGTGGTTAAGGCGCTAGGCACAAAATCGGAAGACAGTGAGTTCTAGTGTCACTTAGGAGCTTTGAGCCAAGCACTAGGAGATGGTGAGTTCTAGTCTCACTAGGTTTAGGCATGAAAGCCATCTGGGTCAATTTAGGTCAATCACCAGGAGATTTAAGAGTTGAAAGGGACCTTGTAGGTCATCTAGTCCAACCCCCCCCCCCCGCCCAAGCAGGAGACCCTGCACCATTTCTGAAGATGGCAGTCCAGTCTCTTCTTAAAAGCCTCCAGTGATGAAGTTCCCACAACTTCTGCAGGCAACTTCTGTTCCATGGGTTGATTGTTCTCACTGTCAGAAAATTCCTCCTTATTTCCAGGTTGAATCTCTGCTTGATCAGCTTCCATCCATTATTCCTTGTCCGGTCTTCAGGTGCCTTGGAAAATAGCTTGACTCCCTCCTCTCTGTGGCAGCCCCTCAAATATTGGAAGATCCTATCATGGCTCACTTGGTCCTTCTCTTCACTAGACTAGCCAGGCTGAGTTCCTGCAACCCTTCATCGTATGTTTTAGCCTCCAGTCCCCTAGATATTGAGTTCTAGTCCTGCCTTTGGCACAAAAGCCAGCTGGGTCTCTTTGGCCCAATCACCCAGGGAACAGTGAGTTCTAGTCTCGCCTTAGGCATGAGAGCTGACTGGGTGACTTTAGGCCAGTCCTTCTCTGTCAGCCCAACCCACCTCAAGAGGGTTGTTGTTATGGGGAAAATAAGAAGAGGAAGGGGTATTCGATACGTTTGTCTTATTTCTAAAATCAAGACAGGATATTTTTTTAAAAAATGCCTGTCTTCTCTCTTTGTCAACACAGCAGTTAAAATACTAGAAGGCACTACTTTCTAAAGATGCTGAAAACAAAACCTAGAATAACAGAGTTGGAAGGGACCTTGGAGGTCTTCTAGTCCAACCCCCTGCTTAGACAGGAAATCCTACACCACTTCAAATTGTTGTCCAATCTCTTCTTAAAAGCTTCCAGTGTTGGAGCATCCACCACCTCTGAAGGCAAGTTGTTCCACTGGTTAATGGTTCTCACTCTCAGGAAATTTTTCCTTCGTTCTAAGTTCCTTCTCTCCTTGATTAGTTTTTATTTTTATTTTATTTATTTTTATATGCTGCCCTTCTCCGGAGACTCAGGGCGGCTTACAATGCGTTAAGCAATAGCCTTCATACTTTTGTATATTTTATACAAAGTCAGCTTATTGCCCCCACAAACCGGGTCCTCATTTTACCCACCTTAGAAAGGATGGAAGGCTGAGTCGACCTTGAGCCTGGTGAAAATTGAACTCGCAGTAATTGCAGGCAGCTGGATGTTAAATGCTGCCTTAGTAGGAGGCATTAGCCTCCTACACCACTCAGGCTCTTAGTTTCCACCCATTGCTTCACAAATGATGTGCTGCCTAGGGAGATCAAGGTGGTGTTGTTGTTTTAACTTTCTCAGGCGGCTTTTTTCCAGAAAAGTTTCAAATAAAATCTTATCGGCAGGACCCAGGAGGGAGCTGCAGGCCAGTGTGTATGAGCCCTCCTTGCCTTGGCACCGAAGGCAGATTCTCTACCTAGTCAAACGCGAAGAAAACACGCCTCTCCTTTTGATGCTGCTCTTTAAGTCTCTGGCCGCTTCAAATGAGGCTGTTAATCAAGTGCCTTCCACTGTCCCCTCCTGGGAATATCGCATCCACACAAGCTCCCTTAATCCCTTTAAATCCACCCTGCCCATCCTTCCCCCCACCCTTCTCCTTTGCCCTCGCCCTGTCCTTCAACGTCACCCTCTGAACAGCAGCGCCATCTAAACTCATGCCCGGACAAAAATTCCACAGCCAGAAGGATGGTTTCCAAAGAAAAGAAGAAGAAGAAAAATATATATATTTTTCCCCCGTGATGGTGTGTTTTAATTTATATAAAAACCGTCACTTTTTAACATCGACTGTACAAAGCCATTAAAAAAAAAACAGGAGGGAGTGTGTCCCACAGCAGCGAGTTTTTTAGTGTTTGATTCTCGGATCACATTCTTGGAACGTTCATTAAAATAAGGTTACAAACAAAACCCAGCTCGGATCGGGGCAGCAAGCGTACTGGAGCAAGGCACCTCTGCAAAAATCTGCCAGGATTAAATAATAATAATAATAATAATAATAATGCATTGGGGAAGACGGGGAGGTGGAAATCCGCAAGAGGTGAGGCTGAAACGATTCTCGCGTGACTTCAAGGGGAAAATTAATAAAGAGTGCGATCGGATCTTGATTCTCCATCTGTAGCATCTTTTTGACTTTCTGGATGGAAAACAGCCGTGCCTGCTACCTCTCGGGATCAAAGGAAGACCGCAGGGGGGAGTGCTGAGTGCCAACCCGCACGGGTTGAGGATTCCCTGTAATTCTTCAGAAGAAATAGACTCACACACACAATGCACATTCTCCGGCTGTTTTAGGAAGGGGCTATTTTAAAACCCAGGGTGGAAAGATGGCTGCCTTCCTGGATCACCTGTTCTCCGCGTCACTCCAGAATGCCAGGCTTTTGAGTCAGCGATTTGTCTCCTGCTCCATTTTGAGCAGACGGCAACAGGTGCCGGGGCTTGGCGGACATACCCCGTAAATCTCCCGGCTTCGGCGCTCCCTGCCCTTGGGCTTGGCACTCGCTTTCTTCGCGGGCCAGGAAGAGGCCGCCGGAGGCTTTATCCCCCCTGCCCTTGACCCGTCCCCGCCACCTGGCTTGAGCCGGTCCCGAGTGCTGGGACTCGCTCGATGCCTCGGTGCCAAGCGATCTCCGAACAGCCGAGGGAGGCATGGAGGTGCCAACCAGGCGCTTGTCAAAAAAAAGAAATAAAATTTTTTGGAACAAAATGGGCGATCAGCTGTGCCCTCGGGCGCTGAACAGCGTCATGCGGCCCACTCCATCCGTGGCCAATTTCTCTGAGTGGCAGCTGCGGAGAGAGAAGGCAGCTTGGAAAAGACGTTAATGGGGAGCAAATGAAGATTGGAGTAAGGGGAGAAGCGGGGTGAAATCCTCCCGGTTCGCACCGGATCGGTCGATCCGGTAGCGATCGTCGCAGGTGGTTCGGTGATCCGGTAGCGATGTCGGAGCAAAGCTCCGTCCACCCTCCTGGGTGTCATTACTTCCTGGTTTTAATCAGGAAGTAATGTGTTCTTTACCTTCTGTGCATGTTCGGAAGTGGCGCATGAACTTCCGAACCGGTAAGGAAGGTAAGTAGATTTCGCCCCTGGGGAGAAGGGGGTATTGGGTTGGGTGAACTAGCTAAAAAAACAACAACAACCCGAGGACCCCTTGCATTTCATGAAATCAAAATTTAAGTGCTGCCTGGCTTTTATCGCTTTCCCTCAGTTTCTTATCGGGTTCTTTCAATGTCAACCCAAGTTAGAAGGCCTTTAGGACCGGGGTCTCCATCCTTGGCAACGTGAAGACTTGTGGACTTCGGCTCCCAGAATTCCTCAGCCATCATGGCCGGCAAGGGGAATGCTTGGAGTTGAAATCCACAAAGTCTTAACGTTGCCAAGGTTGGAGACCCCTGCTGTAGACGACTTCTAGAAGACCTAGATTTGCAGAGGCAACAGCTTGGCTGGTGTTAGGAGACATAAAACGAGCCCAAGTCAACTTCTGGCCAGAGGGCACCAGAAACAGCCCAGAAGCCACACACACACACACACACACACACACACACAAAAGAGCAAAGCTGCAACTCGGTCTGAAGAAAGATTCTGCCATGGAGCGAGAGGATAACATCGAAGGAAGCAGCATAATGAACAAACATGATCTGGTTGATTAGGGGGGGTTTTAGGCCACTTCAGCTTGAAGGTTTTGGGGGCCTGGTGGCATCTCCTTCCAATGTCCCTTCCAGTATTTCAAGAAATCTACGCCCAGGGCCTGTTCTTAAGGAGAGGCTCCCACCACTCCGGGGCTTCTTGGCACAACCTGGAGTGGCCATGTGGCAGAGCCCGGAGAAGACGACAACCGGAGTCCCTCAATGGCGATGGTCATCTTGAAGTCTCCTCCAAACAGCTCTGAATCAACAACTCCAGCAAGCTGGAGGAGCACCATCAATGCAAGTGACCAAGCCAATGCCAAAACATGCAAATATTTCTGTGTGGGCCAAAAAAAAAAAATTGTGCTAAAGAGGTTAAATCAGGAACTCTGAGTGGGGCGTTGGCCTCCACCTCCCAACTATGCTAAGCCACAGAAAAGCAACCGGGGAGAATATTCTGTCCTTCCCAACCAGGATCGTGAATTCTTGATATACCCAACATTTTTGCCTTCCTTCCCTTGAAGGCAGGGAGGGCTCCAGCGTGATCTGCTGCTAACCAACTCCAGATGTGGACGATGTTAGCCCCCCCCCTCTGGCCCCCCACAAGCAGGTAATCCCCATTCCAAGCCTAACTTTTTTGCTTGTCTGTCTGAGCTGTGCACTTGCTACCAGGGAATGTCTGGAAAACTCCAATTTAAAAAAAAACAAAAACAAAGCAAAAACGAAAAAGGGAAATCTTCGCTCCTTCTTTACCTATTCGTCTTCATCTATTCTTTTGTAGAAGAAAGGAAGGAAGGAAGGAAGGAAGGAAGGAAGGAAGGAAGGAAGGAAGGAAGGAAGGAAGGAAAGAAAGAAAGAAAGAAAGAAAGAAAGAAAGAAAGAAAGAAAGAAAGAAAGAAAGAAAGAAAGAAAGAAAGAAAGAAAGAGAGAGAGAGAGAGAGAAAGAAAGGAATCTCAGGACAATTCTCCAGAGTGTTAGATCATTTCACCTCCTGACCCCTGCCAGCCCCCCCTCCGACTTCAATTAGCCCCAGAATTCAAGGCTCAGCGCTTCTATTTACAAGACATTTCCCTTCCCTCCGTGGCCTTGGCTTAAAAAAACAGACCGGAGGTGCAGAGTTGGGAGGGGGGGACGGGACGGGGACGGGAGGGAAATTTCACATCGCGAGCTAATTTCTTTATAAATAAAAGCCAAAAAAAAAAAAAAAAAGACGCGAAGTGGCCTGCTTCCTCAGGAGCCCTAGGCAGCCACAGTCTTCGTCCGGTCAAAGCTGGACTTTTTTTTGTCTGGGTCACGTCGGTCCAACCCGCGGTCCCATTGATGTGGGGTTTTCGTTTTCCACGTAGCACCGGCAATCCCCTTGGAAAACCAAGGATTAAAGTGGCAGCACGCTGCCCTCCGTATCACTCCTCCCCCCATCAGCCCTCCCCCCCACCCACCCCAAAAAAGAAGAAAAATTGACGCCCTGGAGGCTGCTGGTCCTTTCCTGCCAGAGAAGGGGAAGACCTATTGCATTCTGGGAAAGCTAGTGTGGTGCGCCCATGTCCTTCCTCTCGCCTGGGCTCCCGCCACGCCGAGCCGGTTCTTTGCAAACCCGTGGCCGACGCGGTGGGCGTGTGGCCGTTGAGGGCGATCGAGGAATGGGTGACGTGCGGTGTCGACATCTGTACATCGGCGAGCAGCTGCAGGTGCATGCGCTTGGAGGAGACAGCCCTCCCTCCCCCCGCCATCCCGGGGGCGCCTCCCCGCTAAGAGATCTTGCAGTTGTTCCGCGAGCAGTTCTGCGGTGGGCTCTGTGGCGGGCGGATGGACTTGGAGCGCTTCAGGCTGTTGCCTTTGCTGCCGCTGCCCCCTCCGCTGCTCGCCAGGGAGTACGAGCGGCCGTGCATCATCACGGCGTTCATGCCGTTGGCCATGGAGAAGGACTTCAGGTGGCTCTTGATGGTGACGGGAAGCGGCAGCTTATCGATCAGGTGGACCGGCGTGCAGGAAACGATGGCCCGACAACAGAGGTCTTGGAGGCTGAATACTGAAAGGGGGTTGGGGGTGGGAAAAGAAAGAAAAGTTTAATTCTCGAAGGGTGGAGTCAAGGATATAAGTCTAGTATAGCCTGGTGGTTAAGGCACCAGGCTAGAAACCAGAACACTGGGAATTCTAGTCCTGCCATGGGGAAGAAAGCCAGCTGGGTGACTTTGGGCCAATCACCTGGAGATGGTGAGTTCTAGTCCCACCTCAGGCATGAAAGCCAACTGGGTGACTTTGGACCAATCACCAGGAGCTGGTGAGTTCTAGTCCCACCTTAGGCATTGAAAATCAGCTGGGTGACTTTGGGCCAATCACCTGGAGATGGTGAGTTCTAGTCCCACCTGAGGCATTGAAAATCAGCTGGGTGACTTTGGGCCAATCACCTGGAGATGGTGAATTCTAGTCCCACCTCAGGCATGAAAGCCAACTGGGCGACTTTGGACCAATCACCAGGAGCTGGTGAGTTCTAGTCCCACCTGAGGCATTGAAAATCAGCTGGGTGACTTTGGGCCAATCACCAGGAAGTGGTGAGTTCTAGTCCGGCCTTAGCCATGAAAGCCGGTTGGGTGACCTTGGGCCAGTCACTCTTTCTCAGTCCAACTCACCTCACAGGGTGGTTGTTGTGAGGAAAACAAGAGGGGGGAAGAAATCTCTGGAGAAGACCATTAAAATGACTTCCCTGGCTGAAGACTGAATGTGAGAATACTGGCCTAGTCTAGATGTGTGATGGTATGTGAGAATGACATTGAGGGACGAGGGGGAGAGGGACATTAGGAAAGGGCCAGTTAAGAAAAGGGGGAGCCCTCAGTGGCTTAATAGTCAGAAGAAGAATCTTAGGAAGATCTTGCCCTGACTTATGAGGCATAAAAAAAAAAAAGATGGTGGGAGAGTTGTACTTGGAATACTCTGTTAATTTAGCCTTACAATAAAGTAGGATTGGCTCATCTCATCCTGTTCCCTTCTGACCCTCCCTTGGGAGGCTGACAAGAGGTGAGCAGGCATGAGGTGAGAGGAAGGCTTGGCACAGAATCCAATCCAAGGTGGACATACTCTGGCAATTGAGTCTGTCATCTGCACCTCTATAACTGTCTGGTTTGGTTCTGCAACCCAACAAGACAGACACCGACTTCAGAGGATAGTTAGAACTGCAGAAAAAACAATGGCTGCCAACTTGCCTTCCATTGAGGACCTGGATACTGCAGGAGTCAAAAAGAGGGCTGTGGAAATATCTACAGACCCCTCACATCCTGGACATAAATTGTTTCAACTCCTACCCTCAAAACGACGCTATAGAGCACTGCACACCAGAACAACTAGACAGAAGGACAGTTTTTTCCCCAACGCCATCACTCTGCTAAACAAATAATTCCCTCAACACTGTCAAACTATTCACTAAGTCTGCACTACTATTACTATTAATCTTCTCATTGTTCTTATCACCCATCTCCTCCCACTTATGACTGCATGACTGTAACTTAGTTGCTTGTATCCTTATGATTTATATTGATATTGTTGCTTAGTATGATTCCTTATTTGTACCCTATGACTATCATTAAGTGTTGTACCTTATGATTCTTGATGAATGTATTTTATTCTCCTTATGTACACTGAGAGCGTATGCACCAAAGACAAATTCCTTGTGTGTCCAATCACACTTGGCCAATAAAGAATTCTGTTCTGTTCTGTTCTGTTCTGTTCTGTTCTGTTCTGTTCTGTTCTATTCTATTCTATTCTATTCTATTCTATGCACCATTCTGAACTCTGACCCCTTCCCAACAGGTGGACCGGACTCTACAAGCAGAAAAAGGGCATTAACTAACTATGAGAACTTAAGGCCTTGCATTGTCTGGTTAACTCAATGAGCTCAAGCCAGCCTCTTCTTTTGGAGATGGGACGTTAAAAGAGATCATGATGTCCAGGCATGGCTTCTAAGCAGGCTTCAGGCTAACATCTAATGACACATCTCAAGGCAAATCTAACAAGAACTATCAGCTGGAGCCAAATCACTACTCTTGCCAGGTAGAGAATAAATTCACTTCCTTCCCCCTTCCTCCTCTTCAAGGCCCCCTGTGAATCCATGTTCCTGGATCTACAGGTAAGCAGCAACTCAGCAGCCCCTATCCCCGGTGCAGACCCTAAAAGCTCCCCACTTTTCAACGCGTATTTTGGCCTACGGGGTCTCAAAAGAGGGAGAGAGAGAACATGGCAACTTTCAGAAAAAACGGGGTGCTTCTGTGCCAGACAAGAGATTCGTATCCGGCGCAGAAATTAGGCATTGCCATCTTCTGGCCAACAGATGATCTGCACCTTAGAGGAAGACAAGAAATTTGACTTGCCACAAGAAACTTTTGCAAAAACTTCAGGGGGCTGCGCAGGCAGCTGGCAAGATGGTGACAACGATCAGCAAGGCCACACCAATTTATACCGTTAATTATTTACGAATCAAATCTAATTTATTAATTCAATTCTTCTCTGCTGCAGTGCCCGCCTTTAATGGAACATCCTCCCCCTCCCCAAAATTAGATCAGCTTCATTATTTCTTTTGATGTTCCGGAAGGCCCTCAAAAGCTGGTTATCATATCAGGCCTGGGGGCTGCGAAGGAACCGGAGCTGTTCTTAGGTGTTTCCATTGCTGAGCTGGCTATTTTTATTCCCTCTTCGCTTAGGCACATCTCTTGTTTTTGTAATATTTACTGTTAATGTGACTTCTCTCTCTATATATATATTTTATATCTGAGGCTTCTGGTTTTACCCATGTGTTGTGTGCCTTTGGTGAAGTGGGAAATGTATGCATTTGATTAAAGAATAAGCAGATAGATAGATAGTTAAATGGTTTTAATCTCCTTGAAAAAAATTGAAATCTCACAGGAGGGCTCTTTTCCTAACCGAACATCAAAAACGTCATCAAAAAAGCACAACACAGAATGTTTTTTCTGCCCCAACTCAGGAAGCTCAAACTGCCCCAAAGAGCTGCTGATCCAGTTCTACAGAGGAATGATTGAGTCTGTCATCTGCACCTCTATAACTGTCTGGTTTGGCTCTGCAACCCTACAAGAGAGACACGGACTTCAGAGGATCATTAGAACTGCAGAAAAAACAATTCCTACCAACCTGCCTTCCATGGAGGACTTGTATACTGCAGGAGTCAAAAAGAGGGCTGGGAAAATATTTACAGACCCCTCGCATCCTGGACATAAACTGTTTCAACTTCTACCCTCAAAACGACGCTATAGAGCACTGCACACCAGAACAATTAGACACAAGGACAGTTTTTTCCCCAAACGCCATCACTCTGCTAAACAAATAATTCCCTCAACACTGTCAAACTATTCACTAAGTCTGCACTACTATTAATCTTCTCATTGTTCCTATCACCCATCTCCTTCCACTTATGACTGTACGACTGTAACTTTGTTACTGGTATCCTTACGATTTATATTGATATGGTTTCCTGATTGCTTATTTGTACCCTATGACTATCATTAAGTGTTGTACCTTATGATTCTTGACAAATGTATCTTTTCTTTTTATGTACATTGAGAGCATCTGCACCAAAGACAAATTCCTTGTGTGTCCAATCACACTTGGCCAATAAAAACATTCTATTCTATTCTATTCTATTCTATTCTATTCTGTTCTGTTCTGTTCTGTTCTGTTCTGTTCTGTTCTGTTCTGTTCTGTTCTGTTCTATTCTGATTAAAGAATAAGTAGATAGCTAGCTAGTTAAATGGCTTTAATCACCTGGAAAAAATATGAAATCTCACAGGAGGGATTTTTTTCTCATAAACGATGCTATCGTTCACAGCAGCCTCCTAATTCAGTTCTTTATAAAGGATTAAGAATTTGTTAAGGCATTTCTACAGCTACGTTAAAGAGCGAACTCTGCTCCAAGGGTAGGGCAACATAATTCTCAATACACCATTTTCTACCAATAGAGGAGAATAGATGGACAGTATATCACAGAAGTGAGTATACCCCCTCCCGTTTTGTAAATATTTACGTATACCTTTTCATGTGACAACTCAGATGAAATGACACTTGGCTACAAGGTAAAGTAGCGAGGATACAGCTTGTATCACAGTGTAAATGGGCTGTCCCCTCGAAATAACGCAACACAGAGCCATTAATGTCTAAACATCTAAATTCTATGCCAAGGTCTTAGCAGATACACCAAGTTGACTCAATTTGGTGTATCTGCTAAGACCTTGGCATAGAATTTAGATGTTTAGACAGTTGACTCAATTTATTATTTACTGTTTATAAATAAATAAAATAAAATAAAATAAAATAAAATAAAAATTATTATATGTATATGAAATCTTAATCTGTTCACCGCCCTGAGTCCTTCGGGAGAAGGACGGTATAGAAATTCAATAAATAAATAAATAAACTGCTGGCAACAAAAGTGAGTACACCCCTAAGTGATAATGTCCAAATGAGACCCCAAGTAGCCGTTTTCCCTCCCTGGTGTCATGTGACGTGTTGTCACATGAAAAGATATACTTAAATATTTACAAAATGTGAGGGGGTATACTCACTTCTGTGACATACTGTAAAGTAGCGTCCTCGGTACTCTCTGAGTTTGTTTTTTTTCCCACAGACCTTTCATTACCCAACTAGGTAACATCATCAGTGCTAAAATGGGGTGGGTTTGCTCTCTGCTTATATACAAATGGCTTGCCTCCATTCAACACTCCCATGGACACTGAGAGGGCAAACTACTTGGATATGAACAGGGAGCAAAAACCCCACTCCCTGCCTGGAACTGATGACGTCTTCTAGCTGGGTAATGAAACATCTGTGAGAAAAGCTCAGAGAGTCCCAAGGAATGTAAGAGCAAATATGGAATGGAGCCTTTTAAATTATACGATGAATATGATGAACGGTTGCAGGAACTGGGCAGGGCTAGTCTAGTGAAGAGAAGGACCAGGGGAGACAGGATAGCAATCTTCCAATATTTGAAGGGCTGCCACAGAGAGGAGGAGGTCAAGCTATTCTCCAAAGCACCCGAAGGACAGACGAAGAATAATGGATGGAAATTGATCAAGTAAGGTACTAATACCACTCTATAAAACCTTAGTAAGACCACACCTAGAATCCTGCACCCAGTTTTGGTCACCACACTATAAAAAAGATGTTGAGACTCTAGAAAGAATGCAGAGAAGAGCAACCAGGATGATTAGGGGACTGGAGCCTAAAACCTACGATGAATGGTTGCAGGAACTGGGCCTGGCTAGTCTAGTGAAGAGAAGGACCAGGGGAGACATGATGGCAGTCTTCCAATATTTGAGGGGCTGCCACAGAGAGGAGGGGGTCAAGCTATTATCCAAAGCACCCAAAGGCCAGACAAGGAATAATGGATGGAAACTGAACAATGAGAGATTCAACCTGGAAGTAATGAGTAATTTTCTGATGGTGAGAGCAATCAACCCATGGAACAGAAGTTGCCTTCGGAAGTTGTGGGAGCTTCATCACTGGAGGCTTTCAAGAAGAGACGAGACTGCTATCAGTCAGAAATGGTGTAGGGTCTCCTGCTTGGGGTGGGGGTTGGACTAGATGACCTCCAAGGTCCCTTCCAACTCTGTTCATCCGTTAAGGACTCCACAGAAAGGGAGGGGATTAAGCTTACTCACCCCTGTTGGGCCTCCAGATCTTCTCCATGCCATGTCTCATCAGCACAATGCGGGACAACTCGGTGAAGGACTCGATCACGTTGAAGTTGCACAACGGGCTGACTTCGAAGAAGGTCATGCAATTCTTCTCTGCGTAGGATCGGGCTTGCTCTGTGGGCACCTGCCGCTTGAAGGCCAGGTGAAGGCGGTTGCCAACCAAGATCCGGGGCACCCCAGGGGCATGCTTTAAATAGACACAGAATAAGGTTACCCACACTGGAAACACTCGTGCGCCCCATCCAGGCTTCCGTCATAAACGTTCTTTAGATTTGGCAGTCAATTGTACCCATCCAGCAGTTCTTGCAACTTTAATTAAACTTTCTAGTTTAATTAAACTTTGAGGTTTAATGAAAAGAAGGACCAGGGGAGACGTGATAGGAGTGTTCCAATATCTCAGGGGCTGCCCCAAAGAAGAGGGAGTCAAGCTATTCTCCAAAGCACCTGAAGGCAGGACAAGAAGCAACGTGTGGAAACTGATCAAGGAGAGAAGCAACCTAGAACTAAGGAGAAATTCCCTGACTAGACTTTCTTTCTTTTTTTTTTTCCATTTTTTATTTTCCATTTTTCCAATTTACATAACAATAAGCATTTTTTAACAGTACTGTGCCATGTGTCTCTCACAGTTATCTACATTTATTTCTATACATTTTTGTTTCTCTGTTCTAACCACTTATACCACTTATCCCAAACCTCGTACAATTCTGTTTCTTCCTTGTCTTTTATTTCTAACGTGAGCTTATACATCTCGGCACTTTCTAATATCTTATGAATAATCCTTTCATTGGCTGGTATATTTTCAAGTTTCCAACATTGGGCATAAACAATTCGTGCTGCTGTTACTTATATGTAAAATGATATGTTGGAGTTGCTTCTTTATCTTTTGATTAATTATTCCTAATAAAAATAATTCAGCTTTAAATTCAGTTTGTTCTCCTGTTATCTCCTGGACTTTCTTAAGTTTATTTCTTGAAAACGTTTTGCTCCTCTATCCAAGAAGCTTCTTCCCTTCTGGAACTGAAAAAGCTTCTTGGAGGAGAAGTGAAATGTTTTTCAGAAAAAAAGAAAAGAAAGAAAGTCGCTCTCTACATGGGGCTCCCCTTGAGGAGCACCCGGAGGCTCCAATTGGCGCAGAGTGCGGCCACGCGGGTGGTAATGGGAGCGACATGACGTTCCCATGTAACACCCCTCCTGTGCGAGCTGCACTGGCTCCCGGTGGTCTTCTGGGTGCGCTTCAAGGTTTTGGTTACCACCTTTAGAGCGCTCCATGGCTCAGGACCTGGGTACTTGCGGGACCGCCTACTACCACCAATAGCCTCCCACCAGCCGGTACGCTACCATAGAGAGGGGCTCCTCCAGGTGCCGTTGGCCAAACAATGTCAACTGGCGGCCCCCAGGGGGAGAGCCTTCTCTGTGGGGGCACCTACTATCTGGAACGAGCTCCCCCCGGAGATACAGAGGATCCCGGATCTGCGCACCTTCCACCGCGCTCTAAAGACTTTTTTACTTCACCAGGCGGGCCTGGCCTAATTTTTCTCCCTCTTTAAAAAAAAATAAATAATAATTTTTAATATTTTTTAGTATTTTATATATTCAAATGTTTACATTTGTTTTAAATTGATTGGGGTTTTAATCTGTCTGGGCCAAAACTATTTAATTTGGTTTTATTTCTGCTTTTTAAATTTTCTATGTATGTATTTTATTGTTGGCTGTGCACCGCCCTGAGTCCTTCGGGAGTAGGGCGGTATATAAATCAAATAAAAGTTAAAGTTAAAAAGTTAAAGTCCAGTTGCTTTTTGGAAAGCATCTTCGGGGTGATCATTTCTAACTCCAAAAAAGATATGGATACAGTTAATGGAGCAGGTATCCACTGGTTTAGCTTTCCTTTTCTTTACTTCCCCATGCCTTTCCTTTCCTTACTTCTCTGGGTTTTTTTTTTTTTTTTAAACACGTCACATAAGGTTGCTGATCTCAAAACGGAACAGCGTGACTGGACCAAGGTAAGGTCACTTTGACTGCAAAACCCAGCTCTGCCCCACTTACCTCGTCAATTTCCTTGATCCATCGGTCTATTCCATCAAAGGACCAGCGATTGGTGATGTCATACACCAAGAGGATGCCCTGAGTGGAACAAAACACTCCGTTGATTTATATATTTACCGATCAAATTTATACGGCTGCCCATCTCACAAGAAGTGACTCTGGGTGAACAGCAGGGGTCCCTAACTTGTGAGCTGCGGCCCACTACCAGGCCGCAGCCTGTTGGCCACTGGGCCGCGTGAGTGGCTGGCCAGTGCATGTGTCATTGTAAGCGTCGTACGAGTGTTCGCAGCCACATTCGCGTTGCGCATAAAGGCACCTGCCCAGTGGTGAAATGTAAAATTTGTTACTACCGGTTCTGTGGGTGTGGCTTGGTGGTGGTGGTGGGGGTAATGTGACTGGATGGGCGTGGCCAACTTTTTAAAAAAAATGCTTTTAAAAGGCTCTGACGATCCCAGCTGAGCCCCACGATCATCAGAGGCTTCTTTTTTTTTTTACTTTTAAAAGCATTTTTTCAGCCAAAGAGGTGGCTCAGCTGGGCATGTGGGGAGGGGGGGGGGCAGGGATTTTTGCTACCGGTTCTCCAAACCACCAGCTGCCATCGCTACCGGATCAGGCGATCCGGTCCGAACCGGGAGCATTTCACCCCTGCCCCCCCCCCACTCCAGGCCACCATCCCAGAAAGGTTGGGCTATTCTAAACTCTTAAAAACAAACAAACAAACAAAAAAACAAAAACAAAACCCAGACCCCATAAAAGAGGAGGAGGAGTTGCACTGTATGTAAAGGACCACTATATTGCTACAGAAATGCACGAAACCAAAGACAAAAAACCTCCTAGAATGCATATGGGTCAATATAAAAGAAAAAAAAAAGGAATGACATGGCCATAGGTGTATACTACAGGCCACCCAATCAAGCAGGAAAAAAAAGATGTCCTTTTTGCTAACCAACTAACAAATACATGTAGGAAACAGACTACAATAGTAATGGGAGTAAAAAAAAAAACACAACTACTACTACTTAATAAAACAAGAACAAATTAAAATATTTCAGAAAACCATTGACATGTACTCACAACAAAATGAATCTGATTGCTTTATTTTTTTTTGTTTTTGTCTTTTAATGACCCCGTAATCCCTTACATCGGGGTGGAGTCGGGGCAACTGAATGGAGCTTTTACTGGCCGGATGCCCTTCCTGTCGCTAATGCAGAGTTCGCAGCAGATATAATTACTTCTGGGCCCAGAGAGAGAAATATCTGCCGCTACCTAGGTTTGAACTCACAGCCTCCTGATCGTGAGGTGAGAGCTCCACCTCTAGGCCACCGCACCACTCAATCCGACTGCTTTGATACTGAAAGTCATCTGAAAGTTCGCACAATGCATATATATTTTTGGATATAAAGACAGCCCGAAGAGAGAAAAGGCCAGTTGTCAGAATTTAAGTTGAACAGGGAAGGAATCCTTTAAGGCAGTGCCCCCCACCCAACTTTTTGGGCACCAGGAACCTGTGGCACCAGGGGTGGGGCGGTTTCACACCCTACCTAGACCCCACACATATGCAGATGAAATTCTGCTTGCGCAGCAATGGGCCATGGACCAATATCAAGTCTACGGCTCAGGGGTTGGGGACCCCCTGATTTAAGGGGAGCAGAAATGATTATGGCAAGACTCTCGTTCCAACTGGCCATCTCATCTGTGCTGAAGACAAATAGTAGCAGGATTTGATATTGCTAGCGGGACTCACCTGGGCTCCTCTGGAGTAAGATCGGAAAATAGTACAGAATCGTCCTTGGCCAGATGTGTCCCTGGAATAGAGAAGGGGGGAGGGTTTAAATCAGAAGCACAGAAGCTTTGAAAGGTTTCCTCACCTCACCATAGGAAGTATGCAGTGGTGGGATTCAGCCAGTTCGCACCTATTCGGGAGAACCGGTTGTTAATTTTTTAAGCAGTTCGGAGAACTGGTTGTTGGAAGAAATATTTTTCCTCCCCACTTTACAGGGCTAATCCTGTAAGGAAGGCAGGAAGGAAACATTCTGGTGTTGTTTCTAGCCTAATCTTTTATTGCCCTGCTTACAGAAACTGCCTCTCTGGTTAACCCTTATTACATTGTAACAGCTAAGGCGAAGCGCCCAGCAACGTGAGTAATGTTGAGTTGGCCACGCCCACACGGTCATATGACCACCAAGCCACGCCTACCCAGCTGGTCATTAGGGCAGAGAACCGGTTGTTAAATTATTTGAATCCCACCACTGGAAGCATGAGACAACTGGACACTTGATTGTGCACTAACACTGGAACAGAATTAACCTGAGCAATTATTTTTAATTTCTGAACATTGCTAAGGATTCAGCCAGTTCGGGTGAACCGGTAACTCTGACAATCAGGTGGGTCTGCCCACCCAACCCTGCGTGCTTTACTTACCTTTATCCTCTCAGCTGATTCGCACGGCAGAGTGGATTGCCGCACCTCAGCTGTGTTACTCCTCAGAAGTAACATGGAAGGTTAGTTGTGTTAAAACGGCGTATGCGTGCAAAGCACACGCACACAAAACACGTGATCACCGAACCGGTCGTTAAACCGGCAGGATCCCACCACTAGCTAAGCCATATCTCTGCTCAAAGATGGGGTGGGGGGCTTCTTAGGTATGAAGGATCCTTGGTGATATCTGAGCTTGCTTGTATTTATGGAGAACGTCTCATTAGCCAAACTAGTAACATCATCAGTGCTAAAAGGGAGTGGGGTTTACTCTCAGTTTATATTCTTGTCAGTGTTGTGGGGGGGGGGGGCTTGGAGATTCTACTGCCCCAACGGCTTTTTGTTAAGCTGTTAGCTTGATTCTACTCCTACTGGGGCAGTAGAACCTCCCAGACCACCCCCACCAACACTGACCAGGCAAGCCACTGGAATGTAAACCGAGCGCAAACCCCGCTCCTTTCTAGCACTGATGATGTTATCAGGTTGGGTAATGAAACGTCTGCAAGGAAACTACCAAGCACAGAGAGCACCAAGGACACCTCATTTCAACCCTGAGTTACAAATATTCTCCTTTTATCGTCTTGTGGGGTAGAATTATGAGGAGGAGGCGGGAGGGATAAGAAAAGACTACTCAAGCCTGTAAAAAAAGACCTTGTTCTTGCCTCTCTTGTATTTTTGTTCTGGACACTGTCATTATACAAGGATCGTGCACTGAATTAACAAGTTATTTCTTTGAAAATATTTTACAACACATGAATATTGTTTGTACTTTCTAGTCTGTCAGCCTTTACAGACAGACAGACAGATAGATGGATTAGATGGATAATATAGATAAGAGATAGATAGATTAGATAGATTATGGTACATAGATTAGATTAGATGGATAATATAGATAATAATAATAATAATAATAATAATAATAATAATAATAATAATAATAATAATAATAATAATAATAATAATAATAATAATAATAATAATTTTATTTCTATACCGCCCTTCTCCCGAAGGACTCAGGGCGGTGTACAGCCTATTTAAAAACACAGACAAAACAACAATGTAAAATTTAAAATAATTAAATAAATTGGCTCAAATTTAAAACCCCCAAAAATTTAAATACCCCAATTTAAAACTATTGTGTTGATAGTCCGGCCTGGCGGAACAACAGGGTCTTCAGTGCGCAGCGAAACACCCGGAGGTCGGAAATCTTACGAATTTCCGGGGGCAGTTCGTTCCACAGGGCTGGGGCTCCCACAGAGAAGGCCCTCCCCCTGGGCGTCGCCAGCCGACATGACTTGGCCGATGGCACCCTGAGGAGACCCTCTCTGTGGGAGCGGACTGGTCGGTGGGAGGCTATTGGTGGCAGAAGACGGTCTCGGAGGTACCCGGGTCCTATGCCATGGAGCGCTTTAAAGGTGGTAACCAACACCTTGAATCGCACCCGGAAGACCACTGGGAGCCAGTGCAGCTCGCGCAGGAGGGGTGTCACATGGGCACAACGGGTTGCGCCCATAACCACCCGCGCGGCCGCATTCTGGACCAGTTGGAGCCTCCGAGTGCTCTTCAAGGGGAGCCCCATGTAGAGAGCATTACAATAGTCCAACCAGGAAGTAACAAGGGCATGAGTGACTGTGCGCAGGGCGTCCCGATCCAGAAAGGGGTGCAACTGGCGAATCAGGCGAACCTGATAAAAGGCCCCCCTGGCCACAGCCGTCATATGCTCTTCTAAAGACAGCCGCGCATCCAGGAGGACACCCAGATTGCGAGCCCTCTCTGTGGGGGGCAAAGATTCATCCCCAATAGTCAGCGATGGCACCTGCTGACTATATCGGTCTTGGAGGGGTTGAGTCTGAGCCTGTTCCTCCAGACCCGCACGGCCTCCAGGCAGCGAGACATCACATCAAGGGCATCGTTGGGGTGGTCTGGGGTGGAGATGTACAGCTGAGTATCATCAGCGTACAGATGGCACTTCACCCCAAAACCACGGATGATCTCACCCAGCGGCTTCACATAAATGTTGAACAGGAGGGGCGAGAGGACCGACTCTTGCGGCACTCCCCATGCGAGACGCCTCGAGGTCGACCTCTGTCCCCCTGCCAACACAAACTGCGAGCGGTCCGAGAGGAAGGAGGAGAACCACCGCAAAACGGTGCCCCCTATTCCTAACCCCTTCAATCGCTGCAGCATGATACCATGGTCGATGGTATCAAAAGCCGCTGAGAGATCTAATAGGACTAGAGGAGCAACCCCTGTCCCAAGCCCTCCAGAGATCATCCACCAACGCGACCAATGCCATTTCTGTGCTGTACCCCTGCCTGAAGCCCAACTGGTACGGGTCTAGATAGATAGCTTCATCCAGGTGCCGGGGAAGTTGTCGTGCCACCACGCTCTCAACAACCTTCGCCACAAAACGAAGGTTGGAGACTGGACGATAGTTGGCTAATTCAGCCGGGTCCAGGGAAGGCTTCTTAAGGAGGGGCCTCACTACCGCCTCTTTCAAGGCGGCAGGAAAGGCACCCTCACTCAGAGAAGCACCTATAATCCCCTGGAGCCAGCCTTGTGTAACCTCCCGGGAGGCCAGTACCAACCAGGAGGGACACGGGTCCAATAAACACGTGGCGGCACTAATCTTACCCAGAACCCTGTCCACATCCTCGGGAGTCAGATAAGATAGATAGATAGATAGATAGATAGATAGATAGATAGATAGATAGATAGATAGATAGATAGATAGATAGATAGATGATAGAAGATAGGTGATAGAAGATAGTTGGGTAGGTAGGTAGGTAAGTAGATGGATAGATGATAGAAGATAGATGATAGAAGATAGGTAGGTAAGTAGGTAGGTAAGTAGACAGACACGTAGGTAGGTAGACAGACAGAGATAGATAGATAGATAGATAGATAGATAGATAGATAGATAGATAGATAGATAGATAGATGATAGAAGGTAGGTAGGTAGGTAACTAGATACAGACTGATAGGTAGGTAGGTAGGTAGATAGATAGGTAGATAGATAGATACATACATGGTAGGTAGGTAGGTAGGTAAGTAGACAGACAGACAGACAGATGATAGAAGATAGATAGGTGATAGATAGATAGGTAGATAGGTAGGTAGGTAGGTAGGTAGGTAGGTAGATAGATAGATAGATAGATAGATAGATAGATAGGTAGGTAGGTAGGTAGGTAGGTAGGTAGGTAGGTAGGTAGGTAGGTAGGTAAGTAGACAGACAGACAGATGATAGAAGGTAGATAGGTGATAGATAGTTACGATGATAGATAGATAGATAAGTAGATAGATAGTACGAACGCATATTCTTATATATATGAGAGATACCCAAGCATGGAGAATGTGTATAAAAATACCCTATCAGCTTTGGCAGAGCAGAGGCCTTTAATGCTTTTGCCTGGTTATCCATATTAAACCAGGTTTCGGTTCAGTAGCACGTCATTTATTAACGCAGATCCTTGTTCCCCCGTGCATTCTTCCCCAGCCGTTTCTTTTCAACTCTTTGTCAGAAACGATCCTCGGGAAACCTCTGATCTCTTCTTCACTGTGCAGCTACGACTAAGAGAAACCAAGGCTTATCCATAAATCGTCCTCCTGCTTTGGCCAAGCAAGTAGCTTTTTCTCTCTCTCTCTCTCTCTCTCTCCCCTGGGCCTCTTTCTGAGCAGAGGTTCCGGCAGTACAGAAAGTGCTCTGTGCTTTATTGTGTTAAGTTATAAAAACAGATCCAGAAAAGCAAAATAGTGGGGCCCAGCCATCAAGGTCGGGTGGCCGAGGCCAACAAACCATCACGCGATGGTTACAACCGTATTTGTTTGGGAGTACAACGTGTTCCGTAGTAAACAGACGCGCAGGGTGCCTTAAGGATACCAGCTGTCTCCACGCGGGCATCCGTGTTTTTCCAACCCCCCCCCCACACCTTTGAATTTACCTAAACAGTAGAACGCACCAAGGGGCACCTCCAGCACATCTCTGATGTTACGGGGGAGGGCCGTGTGTGCAACTTAGCAAGTTCCTAACTGAAAACGCAAAGCTGCGGAGGTCAGGTTCAGTTCGGCTGAGGATCTCGTCACGGTCGCTTTGAATCCTGCTGGGTTTCTAACGATCTTGGGAGGATCCCACCACAAGCCGCTGGAAGCCTCATTAGCTGAAAATTTCCCTACGTCTGGGTTTTTCTCTGCCCGATCGGATGGTCTGTACCGCAAAAATCAGAGGAAGCGCCCCGCTTATTCAATCGGCGCTCATTATTATGGAAAGCCTGCAAGGAGGCATTTTTGGCAAGCATTTTCCTAGAAAGTGTCTTCTCCAGGGGTGAAATCCAGCAGGTTCTGACGAACCAGTAGCAGAAATTTTGAGCTATTCGGAGAACCAGCAAATATCACCTTTGTCTGGCCCCAGAGTGGGGTGGGAATGGAGACTTTGCAAAATCCTTCCCCTAGGAGTGGGGTGGTAATGGAGACTTTGCAAAATCCTTTCCCCAGGAGTGGGGAGGGAATAGGGATTTTGCAGTATCTTTCTCCCAGGAGTGGGGAGGGAATGGGGATTTTGCAGTATCCTTCCCCTGGAGTGGAGAGGGAATGGGGATTTTGCAGTATCCTTCTCCTGCCACGCCCACCAAGCTACACCAGGCCCACCAAACCACACCCACAGAACCGGTAGTAAAAAAAAATTGGATTTCACCACTGGTCTTCTCTCTGCATAAGAAGGATTATGCAGGCAGTCCTTGACTTAGAACCAGAGGTGGTATTCAGCCGGTTCGTGCCGGTTTGTGCTGGTTTGAACGAAGCGGTAGCGGAGATCGCAGATGGGCCCAGCCCCCCCACCTGCCCCGGATCTATATCGTCCTATTTTGCTCGCATGCAAAATAGTCCTTCGGGAGAAGGGAGGTATAGAAATTCAATCAATCAATCAATCAATCAATACGAGCAAAACGCATGCCTGGAAGGCTGGGCGCATGTGGGGAAGCAAGCGTGTGTGCGGCGAACCGGCAGCAACAAAATGTGAAACCCACCATTTGTTTAGAACCATTTGTTTAGTGAACGTTCAAAGTTACGGCATGGCTGTCACCAGCATTTTGAACATCCGTGTTTAAAAACCAGGGAGATTCAGTGTTTCTTCTCGTGATAACTTTTCCTCCTTTTCTTTCGATTATATATTTAGATGTTGTTTAGCGAGCCAGTCTGGTCTAGTGTCTCGTCTAGTCTAGCACCAGGCTAGAAACCAGGAGACTGTGAGTTCTAGCTCTGCCTTATGTCTATGGAGATTCTCAGTCCTCCAGGTCACAGTTGTCCGAAAGCTGCTTTTTTTTTCAAGAGGCAACTGGACTTTCTGATTTTTCTTTTGAAAACGTTTCGCTTCTCATCCCAGAAGCTTCTTCAGCTCTGACTGGATGGTGGGGAATGGAAGGATTGATACTCCTTGCAGACAGCTGGTCATTTGCATCCTTTGAGAGGGACGTTGAGGCTACTTGGAGGTTTCTCTGTGTCCTCAGGGTCACCTGAGTGGTGCAAATGGTTCTTGCAGTCTGCATTTTTTCCTCTGGAAATCCATTCCTACTCCCACGCCATTCCAAGGGGGTTCATCCCAAATTGTACAGCTAAATGTCTGTAGAGATTCTCAGTCATCCAGGTCATGGTTGTCCCAAAGGTGCTTTTTCAGGAGGCAACTGGACTTTCTGATTTTTCTTTTGAAGACGTTTCGCTTCTCATCCCAGAAGCTTCTTCAGCTCTGACTGGATGGTGGGGAATGGAAGGATTGATACTCCTTGCAGACAGCTGGTCATTTGCATCCTTTTAGAAGGTCTTTTGAAGACAACAAAGTCCATATTTTGGACAGAGAGGACCACTGGTTTGAAAGAGGGATCAAAGAGGCCATCTATGTCAAAATTGAACAGCCTTCTCTCAACAGAGGGGGAGGGATACGGCATCCTCTATTTCCAGTCTACAACACAGTCCTTTCAACAAGGCGGCTCCACACCCATTTGCACCACTCAGGTGACCCTGATGACACAAGATAAACCTCCAGGTGACCTTAACAACCCACTCAAAGGATGCAAATGGCCAGCTGTCTGCAAGGAGTATCAATCCTTCCATTCCCCACCATCCAGTCAGAGGTGAAGAAGCTTCTTGGATGAGAAGCGAAACGTCTTCGAAGAAAAACCAGAAAGTCCAGTTGCGTCTTGGAAAACAAGCACCTTTGGGATAGCCCTGCCTTAGCTATGAAAGCCAGTTTTGGGCTAGTCACTCTTTCTCAGCCCAACTCACCTCACAGGATTGTTGTTGTTGTTGTTGTGGGGAAAATAGATGGAGGAAGGAGTATGAGTTATATTCGCTGCCTTGAGTTATTTATATATATAAAAAAATAAAAGGCAGGACATAAAAAAATAAAAATAGTAAACTTGTGGGTTAGATTTCACAGCTTTTAGTATTTGACATTGTACAAAATCTTGCTTTCTGGTAGGTAGGGTATCATTCACTGTAACAATTATAATGGAGGGGAGATTCAACATAAGCTGATTCACAAGTTACACAGATATGACCTCATATGAATTACAGCATAACTAAAACAGATTTTAATAGCTATATAAAGTTGCAGATTATTTTAGTGAATTCAGATTCTGTGCTCGGGTTTTCCACTACTTTGAAAGATTTATATAATGCAGACTCACCAGAGCTCCAGTTTGACCCTTCTGCCATCTAACAGAATTGTTGTGGTTTTGTAATCAATTCCTGCAATGAAAAGAATGAAATAGGGTTCTATAAATAATGGCATATGGACATATTTAATACCATGCTGTTATCAGTGAGACGGTACTTTAGTGCAGAGAGGCTTTCTACCTAAGTCAAGGAGCTAAAGCTTACCACAATCACGTATTTCCAAATTAGAACAGAACAGAACAGAACAGAACAGAACAGAACAGAACAGAACAGAACAGAACAGAACAGAACAGAATAGAATAACAAGAGTTGGAAGGGACCTTGGAGTTCAACCCTCTACTTAGTTAGGAAACCCTACACCACTTCAGACAAACGATTGTCCAATCTCTTCTTAAAAACTTCCAGTTTTGTTGGAGCATCCACAACCTCTGCAGGTAAGTTGTTCCACTGATTAATTGTTCTGTCAGGAAATTTCTCCTTAGTTCTAGGTTGCTTCTCTCCTCGATTAGTTTCCACCCATTGCTTCTTGTTCTACCCTCAGGTGCTTTGGAGAACAGCTTGACTCCCTCTTCTTTGTGGCAGCCCCTGAGATATCGGAACACTGCTATCATGTCTCCCCTAGTCCTTCTTTTCATTGAACTAGACATACCCAGTTCCTGCAACTGTTCTTCATGTTTTATCCTCCAGTCCCCTAATCATCTTCATTGCTCTTCTCTGCACTCTTTCTAGAGTCTCCACATCTTTTTTACATCGTGGCGACCAAAATTCCAAGTGTGGCCTTACCAAGGCCTTATAAAGTGGTATTAACGCTTCACGGGAACTTGATTCTATCCCTCTGTTTATGCAGCCCAGAACTGTGTTGGCTTTTTTGGCAGCTGATGCACACGTCTGGCTCATATTTAAATGGTTGTCCACTAGGACTCCAAGATCCCTCTCACAGTTACTGCTATTGATCATATGGGAACTATTAGTACAAATGTGCAGTTCTCTTAACTTTGCTGAAATGGTTCTGCAGCAGTACACCAAAAGTTTTGTTTTAGTGTTGATACTTCATTCTATTCTAATAATTCTAATTCTAATACTTTTTTTTTTATTGAAAAGTTTTACAAAAAAAAATACAAAAAAATTTTCCCCCATGTTCCCCCCACCCTTTCCCCCCTTCATCCCACCCTCCCCCACAGAATTCCCAGAGCAAAATACAAGGTATTTCATTTAATCAATCATAAAATAGATTAATCTACTTATCCTCAAAGTACTAACTCCCCCCCTGAAACCTTAACTCCACTATAGATAACCTAATACTTCTAATACTAACATTCATTCATAAGCTATTTGATATTTTCTTGTCTGATACTTATTTTGAATATAATCAATCCATCTTCTCCATTCCGATACGTATCTTTCTTGTGTGTGGTCCTTCAAGTACGCTGAGATTTTCGCCATTTCTGCTAGGTTTGTTACTTTCAATATCCACTCTTCAATAGTAGGCAAAGAGTCCTTCTTCCAATATTGAGCTACCAGCAGCCTAGCTGCTGATATTAAGTTCAAAATCCATTTAGTCTCTGAAACTAATTCTAATTCTAATTCTATTCCTCTTTCTAACCCTTCTGAATATTTAATCTGCATAGTTCTTAGTAGAAACAAATTTTTACCGGACAGATTCAATATTTTGTTAATTGACTACTTTAATGCACCACATACTGCCTTCTAGGAGATCCAGAATCATTTCTTTCCACAATTTAAACCTTTAATTAATTAATGTCAATTGGATAAACGAATAACGTTTACAGACTTGGCAGATCTGATTGACATTTTGCATCGTGCCAAGACAGCCACGGGCTGCATAAGGTTTGAGGAATTAAAGGACAAGTAACTTAGGCTAAGCAAAATAAACAGTTTTCAGGATTTTGGTTTCAAACCTGAACTTTTCAACTTGGTGACTTCTAATCTCATTTTAGCATCTTACTCGTATAATTCAGGTCACGACCTGCTCACAGGGCACACTTAAGTATCTTCTATTAGTACAGACTACTATGGGCATCCCATGTTAAGGAGTTACTATTGTTCAGCTTTCTAGAAATCAGCTTATATTTCTGGAGAGTTTCTGGAAGCAAGCCCACTAATAAAATCCAATAACTATTTCCCTAAAAATAACCTTTCATTATTTTTTTCTCCCCTACCCAGGAAGTCACTGAAAAACTAACAGCTATTCAGAGGAAGGAAGCTAAGACATTCCAAGCTGTGTTACTAAATCCGTGATGTCAACATTATTTAATCCACAGCGGCCTTCCTTCACAATCAGCTAACCACGAAGTTGGTTGTTTCATTTAAACACCCAAAGTCCAATGTGCTGGGCTTCAATGAAATGATAAATGCTGCCAAAACTTCACACAAGAAAAGAGTCCATGCAATTACAGGTAGTCCTCGATTTGTGACCAATTGGGGCTAAAATTTCTGTTGCTGAGCAAGGCAATTATTAAGTGAGTTTTGCCCCCATTTTACGACCTTTCTTTCAATGGTTGTTAAGTGAACCACTGCTGTTTTTAAAGTTATTTAACAGGGTTGCTAAGCGAACCTGGCTTCCCGATGGACTTTGCTCATCAGAAGGTCACAAAAAGGGGATCACAAAACTCCGGGACACTCCAACCGTCATTAATATGAGTCAGTTTACCAAGCGGTCAAATTTTGATCATGTGACCATAGGGATGCTGCCAACGGTCATAAGTATGCAAATGGTCATAAGTCACTTTTTTCAGTAACTTTGAATGGTTATTAAATGAACGGTTGTAAGTTGAGGATTACCTGCATGTTTTAAGAGTTATCTGATCAGTTCACCCGTGCCAAGCAAGGCCATCATAAAATTCATTGCAACATTGAATATCCTTAAAAAAAAACAAAAACTAACTGCCTTCCAAGTGCTGCAGCAATTCCTTTAATGTGAAGGAAAAAATTCTAAGTTTTTCATTATGCTAATGCAGAATAACAAAATAATAAGAGTCGGAAGGGACCTTAGAGGTCTTCTAGTCCAACTCCCTGCTCAAACAGGAAACCCTACACCACTTATACAAATGGTTATCCAACATCTTCTTAAAAACTTCCAGTGTTGGAGTATTCACAACTTCTGGTGGCAAGTCGTTCCACTGATTAATTGTTCTAACTGTCAGGAAATTTCTCCTTAGTTCTAGGTTGCTTCTCTCCTTGGTTAGTTTCCACCCATTGCTTCCTGTCCTGCCCTCAGGTGCTTTCGAGAATAGCTTGACTCCCTCTTCTTTGTGGCAGCCCCTGAGATATTGGAAGACTGCTATCATGTCTCCCCATGTCCTTCTTTTCATTAAACTAGCCATGTCCAGTTCCTGCAACCGATCTTCATATGTTTTAGCCTCCAGTCCCCTAATCCTCTTTGTTGCTCTTCTCTGTACTCTTTCTAGAGTCTCCACATCTTTTTTACATCATGGCGACCAAAAATTGGATGCAAGATTCCAAGTGTGGTCTTACCAAGGCCTTATAAAGTGCTATTAACACTTCACATGATCTTGAATATCTGAAGAGGTTGATCCCGCCCCCTCTTCTTTCTGGCAGCCCCTCAAATATTGGAACACTGCTATCATGTCCCCCCTAGTCCTTCTTTTCCTTAAACTAGACAATAGGCAGCTATTTATATTTTTCAAATCTGCAGACACTCACTGCAGCCATGCCATCAACACCCTGTCTAGGTTAAGCCTCACGTATCGCAATCGCTGGCAGCTACAGGAAACATTGCAGAGGGTGTGAAAAATAACTCAGACGTTGTCGCTTTGGCAAGTCTGCACAGTGCTAACAGGGAGGAAAAAAACGACACTTTCAAAAGTCAGATCTCAGGGAAATATGGAAGCTGTTATTCCGTTTCATTTTATAGTAGCTTTTTTTTTTCTCAGAAGCTTTTCTATATCAGGGACTGATGGACTTTTTCCTTTTTTTTAATCCTTTACTCTTGGCACCAGCTCCCCCGTGCAGGCAACAGCTCTGCGTTTCAAGCTCACCCTCTCTTGATCATTTGCACACCACTGCAATTTTAAGATTGCAACGGCACCTATTTTAATCCTATTACAAATAAGGGAGCCCTTTCCAGCACCCAAGTCTTTCATGACAGCTGCTGTTTGTGTTTGAAAGCCTATCAGGCCAGTTCAGACAAGTTGCCGAAGCAGGGAACTGGGCTGCTCAAATTAGGCTTGATAAAACATTGAAAGCAAGCAAGGTGGATTTAACCTGACTTGAACACTAGAGGGCGCTGCAGTATAAAAGCTTCTAAACTCCAGGGAAGTTGGTTGTCATTTGATACAAAATTAAAAACAATTTGTAAAAATTTTAAAAACAACACTTTGATACAAAATTAAAAACAGGAAAGATAAACAGAGCAAACATGCTACGTTTATCTTTCGTGTTTTTAATTTTGTATCTTCTTCTTTTGTTAGACTGTTAAAAAGGTTGTATTTTATCTTATAACTGCATCCATGTTGAAGAGAATTGGACGTAACTTTTTTTTAAATGTTATTTTTTGCTGGGGGATTTATGTCACTTTGTCAACTTCCCCTATTGGTCCCTCCCTCCCAGTTTTCCCCTTTATATTGTAATTTTGCATAATAACTTTGTTTTTTAAAATTTATTAATTTTTATATTTATTAAAATTTATTAAGTTCTTTTAAAACAATCCAATCATAAAACACCATTTCTATGGGAAAAAAATCAGGTGAAAAAACTCCTTAACAACTACCTTGCTTAGCAATTGGGCCCAATTATGGTTGCAAGTCGAGGAATACCTATATTAAGATAATGAATAGCAGTAGGCTTTGTACAATTCACTTGTTGAACCTGGCAAACTCCTGTCTTATAAAGAAATCTCCTGCCACTGGATAATTCCTTGTATTAGGTGTTAAAAAGATGCCAGAAAAGGAAAGTTGGCTCTCTGATAAACATCAAAGTGATAAAAAATGAATGTTTCAAGACTAATACCGTGTTTCCCCGAAAATAAGACCGGGTCTTACATTAATTTTTGCTCCAAAAGACGCATTAGGGCTTATTTTCTAGTTAGGTTTTATTTTGGGGAAAATACGCCACTAAATGCACCCATCTGGTTGACAATCTTAACTGGGGTTCATTTTGGGGGGGGATAGGGCTTATATTACGAGCATCCTGAAAAATCATGCTAGGACTTATTTTCCAGTTGGGTCTTATTTTCAGGGAAACCCGGTATATACTTGCAGAGATATTCAGTGAAACAGATTATTGAAATATTGAGAGTACTTATGGAATAGACAGACTTTAAAGGTTTCAATTAGAGCCTGATCTTCGCAGAAAGAATAATTTTCTCGATTCCCAGCTATACTAGGCTTATATTTTGACCTCAAAGAAATAGTGATGCATCTTAAAAATCATTATTGTATGAGCCACAAGTTATTTGAACCTCTTAAAATCTTGGCAGCAGTTCAGTTCCTGTTTTAAGGGTTACAAGACCTAATACAAGCAATGATGGGAAGGGGCTTAATTCTGATCCTAATTATCATGAGAAACAGACGTTAAGGATATTATAATCCTACCCTGAAAAACTGCAGATAAATCTTTCTTCTGTGTTCATGGGTAAAAAAAAATAATACTTTGGATCAACTCACTGTTAATTACTCGTTTAAAATTAATTGTTAATTAGTTTTGGATATTTTCCAAAAAAGATCTGGGATTTCTTAAAATCTGTTCTAGCTTTACAATTTGGACATGACACATTACCTCTCCTAAATTACTAATATTATTGGAAAAAGGTTTTGAGTTGAAGTAATTTTTTTTTATGTACAATGGAAAAGTAGTAGCAAAATATAAGAAAATGCTGTAAGCAATTTGGAATGAAAGAGATGGAACATCCTGTTTTAACAAACCAAATAGGCTTGTCTTTTAAAGAATGTCAAATTAACATCCTGTTGTCTTAAGACACAATTAATACAAACAAACTGGCTTTTTGGATAACCAGACGGGTGGCAAAGGTTGTGTTTTAATTCCTGTATGTTGGAAATGTAATATTTTAGAAAGCAATTGCTTTCTAATGACTCAATTTTGCTTTGCTGTACAATAGAGGTGTCAAACTCAATTTCATTGAGGGCCGCACCAGGGTTGTGTCTAATCTTGGGGGGACTGGGGGGGGGCATGGCCAGGGTGGGCGTGGCCAGCTGGATGTCACTCATGTCAGGGGCCTTGTGGCAGCCCGAGTGCTCGCAGCCCTCCTGAACTCCGTTTTCGCTGGCAGAGGCACTGGGTCCAATCCAGGTCCTAATTTTACCCACTTCAGAAGGGTGGAAGGCTGAGTTAACCTTGAGCCGGAGGGGATCGAACTCCTGACTGTGAGCAGAGTTTGCCGGCAATGCTGCACGTTAACCACTGTGCCACCACGGCTGCATTTAATCTGTGGGTTTAAAACTTGAGCTTTTTGCTTTATATATATTCATTTCAATAATTATTTATGTACGGTTTATTTTTTGTTGGCATTTTTCATTTTTTATCTCACTTTTTTTCTTTTTTTTTTGAAAAGGCTGCCTCAATCCACACAGCTTAAAAAAACACAGAATATATAATACCCCCAAAACAAGCTTGGAGAAAAACAGCAGCCAAAACACCCCACCTATTCTCTCACAGGAGTCCAGGACAGAATTAGGAGTTGTTTAAAAGGGCCGCGAAGGAGACCCACAGGAATGCCTTTTTCCCTCTTACCTATATATGAAAAGCAGTAAAATAAATAGAAAAGATGCCTGCTGGCTAGAAAACCTGGTTATGGCCTGTATAATACCTGTAAGGTAGGGAAGTGAAACATGACAAAAAACATAAAGGATGTTGACCATACCCAGCCTGAAATGCGAGACTGGCAAAGGTTGACAAACCAGTTTGACCTGTTTTCAATTTAGAGCTCATTCCCAGCTCTGACTCGCTACACGAGTTCGGTTTTATTATGAAAAGAAACTATTTTCCTATCCATTCTCTCTTCTGACACCGTCCGTAAACACTGTTATTACCAGTACGTAGTTTAGACAAAAGAAAGAAATACAGGTGTGAGACGGTCAACGACACACATACAAAACGCCATATTACCGTGGAAATTATTATATCCATGAAATGCCGACTCTAAAGATGATTTTCAGGGTCAATTAACAGCCTCAGTTCTTTATAAGGTTACAGGTAGGTTTAGATGACCCTGAGAAGCGATCCCTTGCTCGGGCGCTCTTCATGAGAGATTTTGTTTTTAATCGTCCATCAAAAACCATGGCAAATAATCAGCTGTTTTATTTCGTTTTCGTGTGCCGCATTCACGCAGGAAGCAGCTGCTGTATTTCCCAAGGAACGAGTTCAAAGAGGCATTCCCTAGAGATGCTTCATGACAAGGACTGTAGTAGAATGGAAAACGCGATTCTGTTGTCGATTCTGTTTTTCCAACAATAAAGATGGGGTATTCAGACGCCACAAGGCCATGGGTACAGGGTGGATCAGATTTAAATCAAGTCGATTTAAATCACGATTTAAATTACTAGTAAAAAGGCTTGATTTAAATCAACTCCAGAAGTGGTATTCAGCCGGTTTGGATCAGTTCGTCCGAACTGGTAGCGGAAATCGCGAACGGGTCCGAACTGGCTGAATACCACCTCCGGAGTTGATTTAAATCAAGCCTTTTTACTAGTGATTTAAATCGACTTGATTTAAATCAATTCCAGAGGTGGTATTCATCCGGTTCGGACCAGTTCATCTGAACCGGTAGCGGAAATTGTGAACCGGTCCGAACCGGCTGAATACCACCTCTAGAGTTGATTTAAATAAAGCCTTTTTACTAATGATTTAAATCAGGATTTAAATCAAGTTGATTTAAATCAGATCCACTCTGTACCCATGGCCTTGTGGCGTCTGAATAACCTCATCTTTGGTGCCCAACTGCCCTGGCTCTATGCCATCCTATTTAGGCACATTTTTGAAGCCGGGCGCATGCATGGAAAGCAGGTGCATGCGCAAATTGTGCACGCGCACAAAGCGCGCACGCGCGTGGGGGGCGAACCGGTAGCAACATAATGTGAATCCCAATTTAAATCATAATTTTTAAAGAGCAACTGTCCTCTGTCCCGCAGCGACTCCTCCTCTGGCCCGCTGCTGACTCACCGACAAGTCCCAATATTGCAGAATATACAGCCTTGTGCTACATAACCATGCTCCATTTCATGCTGAATAAACCAAATTATTAATGTATCTTAAATAGAAAACTATCTTAAGATAGATTTTTTACTCCAAAAGCATTTTATTGAAATGAATTTGATAAAAATAAAAAAAAATCTGTTTTAAATATATAAAAAAAAATGGATTTTTTAAAAAAAAAAATTTATTTTTATTTAAATTATCGATTTTTATCCACCCTGCATAACAGTTTGTAGCTGGAAGGAACTGAACAACATCTTAACACAGACGAATCTCTCTAGACTGCATTACGTATTATTTCTAAGGTACGGAAGGTGCTTTCCGCCTATGTAAAGAGTTGCTCTAAATGCAATGTTTTAGTAATCCTGTAAAGCAGGGGTCTCCAACCTTGGCAACTTTAAGACTTGTGGACTTCAACTCCCAGAGCTTTGCTGGCTGATGACCTCAGCAAAGCTGGCTGAGGAACTCTGGGAGTTGAAGACCACAAGTCTTAAAGTGATGAACTCTGGGAGTCTTAAAGTGGTGAACCCTTAAAGTTGCCAAGGTTGGAGATCCCTGTTGTAAAGGGTTACTCCTTTCAGGATTGAGTGGGTGCGACTCCGAATACAGGGAGTCCTTGACTTACAATGAGGACGGGGACCAGAATTTCCGTTGCTAAGCAAGGAAGTTAAGTGGGTCACACCAGTTTTAGACCTTTGATGCCACGGTTATTAAGTGAAACACTGCAGCCATTAAATGAATAACATGGTTGTTAAGTAAATCCAGCTTCCTCCATTGACTTTGCTTGTTGGAAGCCAGCTGGGAAGATCATAAGCCCAGTTGGGTGACTTCGGGCCTGTCGTTTTCCCTCAGCCCAACCCACCTCACAGGGTTGTTGTTGTGTGTGGGGGGGAAAGAGGAGGAAGGTGTACTGGATATGCTCGCTGCCTTGAATTATTTGTAACAAAATAAATAAAGGTGGGAAATGAATGAGTGAATGAATGAATGAATGCAATTACAGGACCCCAGGATGCTGCAACCCCTGTAAATCCATGCTGATTGCAAGAGCCTGAATTTTGATCACGTGATTGTAGGGTTCCTGCGACGGTTGTAAAGGTGAGGACCAATCCTATGTCACTTTTTTCAGTACTGTTGTAACTTTGAACAGTCGCTAAGAAATGGTTGTAAGTCAAGGACTACTTAAAAGCCCAAAGGCTCTTGTGGAATGCAAGACTTCAAGTGACTGAAAGGAACTTTGGATGGTACCAGTTCTTCTCTTCTACTTATTTGCTGATATTGGGTCAGGCAAGAATTTTGACTGTATCCTGGGATCTAATTAATGACTATCATTAAGTTTTGTACCTTATGATTCTTGATGAACGTTTCTTTTCTTTTATCGAGCGCGTATGCACCAAGACAAATTCCTTGTGTGTCCAATCACACTTGGTCAATCAAGAATCTATTCTATTCTATTCTATTCTATTCTATTCTATTCTATTCTATTCTATTCTATTCTATTCTATTCTATTCTATTCTATTCTATTCTATTCTATTCTATTCTATTCTTTCTATTCTATTCTGGATTAGGCCATAAGAGATGATATTCCAGGTTAGAAAAATTAATATCAGAAGTCCTGGGGGACCACATAAATCTTTTATTTCTCCAGACTGGGACTTTTTTAAGCAAATGAAAATTCCTCCTGCTTGCATGACCAAACCAATCCTATTGTAAGAGTTTATGATGTGGGAAATCTAATTTACTAATAAAATCCCCCCATTCTATTATCCTATTGTTAGAATTTATTCTGGCTCATGGACTAAAAAACAAACAAACGAAGCAGCACATTTGTCATCTCCTGCCCCCATAACCCCCATCCCTCTGGAAATCCTTTCCTGGAGTCCATAATTAAGCAAGCATTTTAAAGAGATTTAGGAATACCAAGCCTGAAACAAAAAGAGAGACAAAAAGAACCAGTCAGCTCAGAAAATTCAAGTGGATGGAGGGCGGGAATATGATGCTGCATAGATGCACCATATGTAAATATACAGACATGCATACACATTTGTGAGTGCACAGAGGAGGCATTGGTCTAGTTAGCTTTTAAAAATTGACAGATTGCTATTCAAATATGAGGGATAATTAGTCCAAGTTTCACCATTCCCAGAGCCTGGAGGCAAAGACAGGATTTGCAGATGGCAAGAGAGTATAAAACATCAGAGGCTTGTCTACAAGGCCTTAGAGAATAACTTTAATGCATGGGGATTTCGGCATCCCCATCTCTCTCTCTCTAATAGGTACTCAGGGCAGCTTTGCCCTTAAAATATAATAATCACTTGTTTGTATTGCTAAGCAAGGAGGAAAGGGAAGGCAAAAATGGCCATAGAAACACCACAGTCATAAGTAGAGCTCGCTGAAATGTCAACAGAATGAGTGACACAGATGACGTAGAGATGAAGAGGAATGCTGAAAAGCTCAGCAAATTAAGGCTTGGCGTAAGTCACCAAAGAAGTGACACAGCTCTCGTACTGAGGTGTACTGAATCCGGATGCAAATGGTTGTTCCTTGAATAGAATAGAACACCAGAAGTTGGAAGGGACCTTGGAGGTCTTCTAGTCCCACCCCCCAGTAAGCCTACACCACTTCAGACAAATGGTTATCCAACATCTTCTTAAAAACTTCCAGTGTTGGAGCATCCACAACCTCTGGAGGCCAGTTGTTCCATAGGTTAATTGTTCTCACTGCCAGGAAATTTCTCCTTAGTTCTAGGTTGCTTCTCTCCTTGATGAGTTTCCACCCATTGCTTCTTGTCCTGCCCTCAGGTGCTTTGGAGAATAGCTTGACTCCCTCTTCTTTGGGGCAGCCCCTGAGATATTGGAAGACTGCTATCATATCTCCCCTAGTCCTTCTCCTCATCAAACTAGACATACCCAGTTCCTGCAACCATTCTTCATATGTTTTATCCTCCAGTCCTCTAATCCAGGGATGAAATCCAGCAGGTTCTGACAGGTTCTGGAGAACCGGTAGTGGAAATTTTGAGCAGTTCGGAGAATCAATAGCGGAAATTTTGAGTAGTTTGGAGAACTGGCAAATACCACCTCTGGCTGGCCCGAGAATGGGGTGGAAATGGAGATTTTGCAATATCCTTCCCCCAGGAGTGGGGAGGGAATGGGGATTTTGCAGTATCCTTCCCCTGGAGTGGTGTAGGAATGGAGATTTTGCAGTATCCTTCCTCTGCCACGCCCACCAAGCCACGCCCACAGAACCGGTAGTAAAAAAAAAATTGGATTTCACCACTGCCCTAATCCTCTTTGTTGTTCTTCTCTGCACTCTTTCTAGAATCTCTACATCTTTTTTTACATCGTGGTGACTAAAACTGAATGCAGCATTCCAAGTGTGGCCTTACTAAGGCATTATAAAGTGGTATTAACACTTCACGGGATCTTGATTCTATCCCTCTGTTTATGCAGCCTAGAACTGTATTGGCTTTTTTGGCAGCTGCAGCACACTAGAATTTAGAATCGTTATGTCTGAAAGCGCCAGCAATTCTGAGCGATGCCATGTCTCAAACAGCACCACTTTTTGCCAATGGAAGCTGCATTGCCCTAACAACGTGTTTCAGAACCGCGGTGTTAAGAATTCGCTTTTTATACATTGCAAATCTGGGTTTGACCAGCTGAGTCATAGGAAACGGTGTGGCAATCTTTATTTTTAATATATACGTTTCAGGGTGTGTCGTACCCATGCGGTAATTATTTCAGATGAAGTGGCTTTTTAGGAGGCCCTGTCAGTCAACATGCTGCAAATTCCAGGAACGTTGACAAAGCTTTATAGACCCCAGGGAAAGATTCCCACTTGCATTTTAGAGATATATTTTAAAAAAGTTAATTTGATTTTTAAGGCCAAAACAAACCCATTGTGAATGATATAGAGGCAGCTTTCTCTGGCTTGATTTCTAAATCTCTTGAGGTGTGATCATAAAGAAAAATCAAGACTTTGGTAATTTAAAGGAAGTTCTGATTATCACTGGACAGGTACAGTCGTATCAAGTTATCAACGGGGCGGAAGGTGCATTTAAAACGGGTGATGGGGTGGAGAAGGAAAAGAATATGGAATTGTAATGTGATCCTGGAGGGGGACAAATTATCACTAAGCTTTTCCAACCAGATGGTCCCAAAACATGAAGCAGTGATGGAAGATGCCTGTCCAAGAAATTTGGACAGCATCCTTGAGGAAGGCTGAAAAGGGGAAGGAAGGTTAAGCGGTATGGAAGAAATTGTGGATTAATGCTTCCAATCAAACAGTGTATAGCAGGAGTGTCCAACCTTGGCAACCTGTGGACTTCAATTCCCAGAATTCCATGCTGGCTGGGGAATTCTGGGAGTTGAAGTCTGCAGGTCTTTAAAAAATAGCCAAAGTTGGACACCACTGGTGAATAGTATGTTGAGGCTACACTCATAATCTTAAACAAATCTGCAGCACGTTGGAATTACATCTAGAATAGACGAGTCCTGCCCAAAATGGGTTTGCCAAGCTTGTGACTCAATGAAACTCAATAAATCTACCAAAACTTGCCACTCCTGGGAAGGAATGGTTGCCAACACTCCAAAACACATGCTTCGAAGTCCCACTAAATCCATTTTTTAAACTGGTACAGTAGTTACATATTCTGCATTGCTCTGAACTTTTGCAGAAAAGATGGAGCACCAATTGCACTTCAGAGCTACATCAAGATGCCATTCTGATACAAACGCAGATGGAAGAAAGAAGTACAAAAACCATACAAAAATGAATTCACATTTTTTTATTGCATATCACAGCATTTATTTTTGTAGGGAAGGAAAACGCTTAACTTATCACCACCGTTGTTAGTCAAGGAAATTTTATCAGGCAAAACCGTGGGGAAAAAATTGTAACATGGTACCCTAATAACCCAAAAGGTAAGTTACGCACGCCACATGACCATTCTTATATGTTTAACTCATAGATGGTTCGCCATGTGCTTCTTTTAATATTAAATACCTAAAATGAAAAAAGAACGAAATATTAGATCAATCTTCCCACGCAAAACTTCTCTGCGATTTCATGCAGCCATCCGGGACTTATTTTCCCACATAATGACTGCGTTTTTTATAAGGAAATGGAGGCTTGCAACATACGAACTGTTAAAGAATGCTTGATCCCTGTGGAACGTGAAACAGGATTTACTTAGAACAACAGGAAGTTGGTTCTATGGAATCCGCACACGGACAAATCTGCTCCTTCATTCCAGAGGTAGCTTAAAAGGATCCTTCAAATATTTTAATTACATATGCCAAGAGACAGTTGATTAATTCTCTTTGCAACTAGCAAAACCATTGATTATGACAAGGTCTGCCTCCCCACCCAGCCTCCCCATTTAATCACTGGCTCCCAGTTCTCTCTGTAACTAGGGCATAATCATACTTTTAAAAAGACGGAGAAGGGGGAATGAAACCACAATGAGCTGGGCAAGCTTTTAATTAGCCAAGAGCACTTCTCAATTGCAAACTCGGATATCGTAATAATTAAGCTACTGAAGATTTCTCTGGCAGGGCAGCAGACGGCTGCAAACGGTGGTTAGATGGCGTTTACTATCTATCTATTTATTTTATTTATTTAATTTGTTGAACATGTACTAGATAACAGTATAAACATGGACATGAACAAGGAATGGGTACAAGTAAATGGGGAAAATAGGACAGGGACGGAAGGCACGCAGGTGCACTTATACACGCCCCTTTTAGGGCCTCTTAGGAATGGGGTGAGGTCCACGGTAGACAGTTTAAGGTTGAAGCTGTGGGGGTTTGGGGAAGAAACCACAAATCAGGTAGAGCATTCCAGATGTTGACCACTCAGTTGCTGAAGTTGTATTTTCTGCAATCGAGTTTGGAGCGGTTTACCTTAGTTTGTATCTATTGTGTGCTGGTGTATTATTGAGGTTGAAGCTGAAGTAGTCATTGACAGGTAGGACGTTGTGGCAGACAATTTTGTGTACTACGCTTAGGTCAGACTGAAGGCGGCGTAGTTCTAGGTTGTCCAAGCCCAAAATTTCAAGCCTGGTGGCATAAGGGATTCTGTTGTGAGCAGAGGAGTGGAGGACTCTTCTCGTGAAATACCTCTGGACTCGCTCAATTGTGTTAATGTCCGACATACAGTGTGGATTCCAGGCAGACGAGCTGTATTCGAGAATTGGTCTGGCAAAGGTTTTGTATGCCCTAGTTAGCAGTACAATGTTACTGGAGAAGCTTCGCAAAATTAAGTTAACATGTAGGTATGGCCTATAGAGACGGCCTAAAGGGCCTGCCTTCCCCCACAAAACAGGGAAACTGCTTCAATGATCTTGCGTTCTTGCAAATCACAGGTAGTCCTCAACTTACGGCCGTTCGTTTAGTGACCATTCAAAATTACGACGACACCGAAAGAAGTGTCTTACGACCGTTGCAGTATCCCCACGGTCGTTTGATTACACCTCCTTGCTTAGCCCCAGAAATTGTGGCCGTAAGCCAAGGACTGCCTATTGAGTCCAAAGTTTCTGTTGCAAAAGCAAAAGAGAGTTGTTAAGTGACGGTTGGAAGCGCAAAAGTATAAAACCCAGTTCGACAAAAAGAGACGGCCACAGACCCCCTTCCATGTGGGCCAAAAGGTATACCTATCCACCCAATACCTAAACCTGAAGGTGCCCTGCAAAAAACTCGCACCCAAATATATCGGACCGTTTACAATAGTACAGGTAATAAATCCTGTCGCAGTGCGGTTACAGCTCCTGCCTTTATTGGGGAAGACACATCCAGTGTTCGACAGTAGCCTTCTACGTCCACGCAGGACGTCTTCGTTACGGGGCACCCCTCCTCCCCACCCTATCGACGTCGGGGGAAAACGACATTTATGTGGTGGAAGAGATCCTGGACTCTCATTGGCATCAAGGTCGCCTGCAATACCTTGTCCTATAGAAGGGGTAGCCACTAGTGGAGGCGTCCTGGGTGCGCTGCCAGGACATTAACGCGGAATGTCTGCGCACTCGATTCCACTGTAAACATCCGACCAAACCCAGGGGAGGGGGGGATGCACGGGCACCATGACTTACTTTATTTTGTTTTTCAGATGTCAACTTTGTGGTGGGGGGGGCGCCACCCTGACGCGCTGGGGCTGTCATTCCGGTGGGAGTCCTTGACAGGCAGTCCTTGACTTACAACACTTCATTTAGGGACTGACGCGCTGGGGCTGTCATTCCGGTGGGACTGGGGGAGGCCGCTTACCAGGCATCCTGGCCGAACGGGTCCCACCGCTGCATTCGCCATCACGCCCGCTGCAGCCTTTGACACCGCTGTGGCCGTCGCCATCTACCCCACGGCGGTGTCAAAGGCTGCAATGGGCGTGACGGCGGCTGCAGTGGCAAAGCCCGTTCAGCCAGGATGGCTGGTAAGCGGCCTCCCCCAGTCCCGCCGGAATGACAGCTCCCGTGTGTCAAGGCTGATTGCTCTTGCATTGGTTGCAGGGAAGAAAGAGTTAAAACAGCCCCATCTGGAAAGCACCTTTACATAATGAACCCTGAGGCTTCTAAATCTTCATTCAGCAGTTATATACCCCATAGGAGTTCTACTCCAGGCAATGGACAAGTGATTTATATTCCTGGTACCCACAACTCGTATTTCACAGACGAGGTCCATTTAATTTTTCCATCCCTAATCATTCCATCTCATATGTAGAAGCCCAGCAAATTGGGCTCCCCTGGGTATTAGCGCTTCATTTAACAGCACCTGCCCAACTATCCCATCACAGGCAGCCCTGGACTTAACAACCGTTCGTTTAGTGACCATTTGGAATGACAATAGACTTAGAATAACTTTATTGTCACTTTAAATGTACACTGATGGGCATAAATTAACAGGGAATTTCATTGCATGCAGCTTGCTTAAAGGGCCACCGCCTCCAATATATGCTACATAAACATGACCAAAATATAAATAAATAAATAAATAAATATGCATATACCCACATATATTATATGACACAGAGAAACAACACAGTCTAGTTCAGGTATCTAAATTTACATGGTGAGAAAAACGGGGGGGGGGGGGGGAGAATCTTTTGAACGGCACTGAAAGAAATGACATTTGACCATTTTTCACAGTTACGACCGTTGTGGCATTCCCAGGTCACGCGATCAAAATTCAGACGCTTGTCAACTGGCTCACATTTATGACGGCTGCAGTGTCCCAAGGCCACGTGATCCCCTTTTTGCGACCTTCTCAACAACCAAAGTCAACGGGGAAGCCAGATTCACTTCATAACCGTGTTAACTAAACAACGCCAGTGATTTGCTTAACAACGGTGGCGGGAAAGGTCGTAAAATGGGTCAAAGCTCCATAACTGCCTCACTTAGCAATGGAAATTTTGAACTCAATTGTGGACATAAGTCGAGGACTACCTGTATATGGTTGAGACAGGATAGTTTCTGACTCTCCTTCTCTGAGTAAAGGACTGAGTTTGTGATGACAAAGTACAGATAGTCCTGGATTTACGACCACAATTGAGCCCAAAATTTCTGTTGTTAAGTGAGATATTTGTTAAGTGAGTTTTGCCTCATTTTACGACCTTTCTTGCCAGAGTTGTTAAGTGAATTACTGCAGTTGATAAGCTAGTAACCCCGTTGTTAAGTGAAATCTGGCTTCCCCATTGACTTGGCTTGTCAGAAGGTCGTAAAAAAGGATCATGTGACCCCGGGATGCTGCAATGGTCATAGGTATGAACCAGTTGCCAAGCATCTGAATTTTGATCACATGATCATGGGGAGGCTGCAAAGGTCTTAACTGTGAAAAATGGTCATAAGTCTCTTTTTTCAGTGCCATTGTAACTTCGAATGGTCCCTAAATGAAGTGTTGTAAGTCAAGGACTGCCTGTATAGGTCTATAGGTCATTCTTTTGTACAGTAGCTTGAATGAAGGTTTGGAAAACAAAAAGCACATCAATGCAAAGAAGTCTATATTGTTTCTACCAGCAGAATTACCTAAAGGTAAAGGTAAAGGTTCCCTTCGCACATATGTGCTAGTCGTTCCTGACTCTAGGGGGCGGTGCTCATCTCCGTTTCTAAGCTGAAAAGCCAGCGCTGTCCGAAGACGTCTCCATGGTCATGTGGCCGGCATGACTCAACGCCAAAGGCGCACGGAACGCTGTTTCTCCCCCTCTGTGCTACCTGCCTCTTTTTCTTCTGTTAACAAGTAGTAACTCTCTAAGCAGTTTTACAGGATCAGCCTATTGCCACCAACCATCTTGGTCCTCATTTTACCAACCTCAGAAGAATGGAAGTCTGAGTCAACCTTGAACTGGTTGGGATCGAACTCCTGACAGTCGGCAGAATTAGCCTGCAATACTGCATTCTAACTCATTGCGCCACCATAGCTCTATAAAAAAGTTAATTAATTAATGAGTTATTACACAGCTTCTCTTGTGGAAGGTTGGTTATTACTTCGGTAGTGGAGCACTTGATCGATTCAAAGACCCAGTGCGAATCATGCCTTCACAATTTGAGCCCTTGGGACCAGCTTAAATTTATGGCCATTTGTCGTTATCCTGCAGTCCTACGGCTGTGATTTATATGATGTTTTTGGCTGAAAATCAGCATTTCCTTCCTGATCTTGGCAAGTGACATTCACTTGCAAGACACTTAACTGACATCTTTGCTTAACAACTGTGACATTCATTTTAACAGCTCTGGTGATTCATTTAATGACAATCACACACAAAAAAAGAGATTGTAAAATCGGGTGTGGTCACATGGTGACTTGCTTAACCACCAGCACATGACCGTGATTCTCGCTCAGTTCATAAGGCGAGGACTACCTGTTGGCATTTGAGACCCTCCTTTCTGTAGCTAGATAAAATCTGTGCACTGTTGAAAACACTGTCTGAAAACTTTTGATGATTTTTCAGAATTCTACTAATGCTGTTTGCATTACAGTGTTGAAGGAGAGTAAGAGAATGAGGATGACAATACTATATCCTGCCCTCGAAGGGAACAGATTTTTATCATCAAAGCATTTGTATTTGTAGTCATTCTCAATTTTTCCCTTACGTGACGTTTGATTTTATTTCTTCAACTTTCCTTGTGGGTACTTTGAATTGGAAACTAAAAAAAAAAAAATGCATTCTTTTGTACGTTATTTCTTTGACCTATTACAAAATCGCTCCGTGTCAAGATTAAAACGAAATCGTATCCTTGGAACCGACAAAAGAAATGTCTAAGAGGAAACAAAACACTTTGTGGTCATGTGGCAGATTTAATGGTTATTCACTGACTTTCAACCGCTGCAATTTCGAACTCTTTGATTCCAGATTGTAAATATCTCCCATCGAGTTCAGGTTTTCGTAATTTTGCCTCCTCTTGGCTTTTGGGGAAAAGTAGGTTTAAAAAAAGGGATGCGGTGGCTCAGTGGCTAAGATGCTGAGCTTGTCGATCGAAAGGGAGGCAGTTCAGCGGTTCGAATCCCTAGTGTTGCGTTAACGGGGTGAGCTCCAGTGACTTGTCCCAGCTTCTGCCAACCTAGCAGTTCAAAAGCACGTAAAAAATGCAAGTAGAAAAAGAGGGACCACCTTTGGTGGGAAGGTAAAATGCCTTCCTTGCCACAAGAAATATCACTAGGGCATACTTTGGTTTCTGAAAACGCCATCTAAAACGCTAAGAATTCTCCCATGTCACATTTCTCCATTAAACCTAATTAAAGGCAACTATTTATTTCCTTTATTCCTTCCTACATTCCTTTGGGTTGCAGTTCCACCCAGGAGCGATAACCACTCCAGTTTTTTGATAACAAAATACCAATGGTAAATAAGTCAGTGCAAATGTTAGCATCGGATTGAATCAGTTTCCAATCCCTTTTGAAAACCAGCAGGCTGATACGGTTCCAAACTGATTTTTTACAGCGGAATGGTGACTATCGGGGGACACATGGAGGTTAAGGATTAGGAAAGAGTTACAAAGAAGCCTAAACCGAAACGAGACAAATTGCTAGGCTGCCAACTTCTCCAGAAGTTAATTTGCGCCAGCACAAAGAGAAGAAAAAAATATATTTTGCAAAACAAAAAACAAAACATTAGTGCTGCGTAAGGCTTTAGTAAGGGCAATGGTTCTACCAGGGAGGTGTTGTATACATTTTTATACTCTCAATTATGCAAAAAGTAAGGTAGAATTTTGTGTTTGATTCTAATGACAGAACATGATCCTTTCAGTTCTAATTATTGTACATTAAACTAATGCGGTTATCTTGCTTTAAACAACCTCCTTAACTTGTCAAGAAAACATGCATATTTAGGGGAGGCGGGCAGGGAGCACTTTTATCTCTTGACTAATGACAGCTTGTTACACACAAGAAATTAGAACTACACATTTTGAAAGTTAAAGGTAAAAGGTAAAGGTTCCCCTCGCACATACGTGCTAGGCGTTCCTGACTCTAGGGGGCGGTGCTCATCTCCGTTTCAAAGCCGAAGAGCCAGCGCTGTCCGAAGACGTCTCCGTGGTCATGTGGCCGGCATGAGTCAACGCCAAAGGCGCACAGAGCGCTGTGACCTTCCCACCAAAGGTGGTCCCTATTTTTCTACTTGCGTTTTTTACCTGCTTTCGAACTGCTAGGTTGGCAGAAGCTGGGACAAGTCACGGGAGCTCACCCCGTTACGCAGCACTAGGGATTCAAACCTCTGAACTGCCGACATTTTGATCGACAAGCTCAGCGTCTTAGCCACTGCGTCCCTTTTTGAAAGTTAGAAAAACCTAAAAATTGGACCTATTAGATTGATAGCTTTACCAGTCAGCTCATGTCCTAAACAGATAATCTCCTGGTGGTCTCCTAGCCAGATGTCAATTACTTACAACTGTTCGTTTAGGGATCATTCAAAATTAAGACAGCGCTGAAAAAAGTGTTTTTTCAACCAACCTTTATGACTGTTGAAGCATCAAAATTTGGGTGCCCGGGCACCAGAAAGTATTTATGATGGTTGCAGCATCCCTGGAGTCATGTGATAGCAATCTGTGACCTTCCTAGCTGACTTCCAACAAGACGTTTTTAAGAAGAGGCTGGATAACCCTTTGTCCGAAGTGGTGTAGGGTTTCCTGCCTAAGCAGGGGGTTCGACTAGAAGACCTCCAAGATCCCTTCCAACTCTCTTAATCTATTCTATTGTATTCTATTGTATTGTATCCCATCCCATCCCATTCTTCATTCCAATATTCTATTCTATTCTATTCTATTCTATTCTATTCTATTCTATTCTATTCTAGTCTAGTCTAGTCTTAAATTAAGTGCATGGGTATAACAATGGGAAGACTCTCTGCTGTAATATATGAGTTCCTTTTCAGAGAAACCCCGCGTAGTACAAGCTTTGCTATTTCCTTGGAATTGACAAAGGCTTTTCTTTTTATTTACTCTGGCATTCCAGCCTATAGAGTGATTTCACTGGATTTTTTGCTGAGGCTTTTAAAATTTGATTTGTTTTTTTAAAGTATATGCTGCTTTGATCAAGAAGCCTCCTAATATAAATATCTGATAGGCGCCTGTGAGATTGCTAATATCAAACCTCAGGACAAGAACAGGTTACATAACATTTTGAAAATTCCTATGTAATCTAATTTTAGGTCATGTAGGCTGAGTATGCTGAGGAAATAACGTTTCAGAGGAAATGCAACACTGAACAACCCAACAATAAAATGTAACCAAACCAAAGCTCATTTAACTGCCCTATTGTAAAATAGAGTAGAGTAGGGTAGGGTAGGGTAGGGTAGGGTAGGGTAGGTTAGGGTAGGTTAGGGTAGGGTAGGGTAGAATAGAATAGAATAGAATAGAATAGAATAGAATAGAATAGAATAGAATAGAATAGAATTCTTTATTGGCCAAGTGTGATTGGACACACAAGGAATTTGTCTTTGGTACATACGCTCTCGGTGTACATAAAAAGAAAAAAAAGAAAGAAAGAAAATGTATCGTATACAACTGGGTACAGAAGTTCTCAACTTATAACCGTTCATTTACTGACGGTTCAAAGTTACGACGGCACTGGAAAAAAAGAGACTTATGAGCGTTTCCCCCCACTTACAACCATTGCAGCATCCCCATGTCACGTGATCAAAATCCAGGCACTTGGCAACTTATGACTGTTGCAGTGTCCTGGGGGGGGAAGGGGGGAGGTCACTTGATTCCTCTTTGGTGACCTTCTGACAAGCAAAGTCAACGGAGAAGCTGGATTCACTTTACTAACTTACTGGTAGTAAGTTACTAACCTAAGAACTGTAGTCATTCATTTAACAACCATGGCAAGAAAGGTTGTGAAATGGGGCAAAACTCACTCATCATTCATTCATTCATTCATTCATTCATTCATTCATTCATTCATTCATTCATTCATTCATTTTATATGTCGCCCCTCTCCAAAGACCCAGAGCGGCTCACAATACACTCAAAAAATCACTATAAAAACACTTAAAAATTAAAAACATTAAAGACATTAAAACTCATTCACACCATTCATGGCCGGATCTCATCAGATCGCAAAGCAAGATCAACAGCCCCAGGCCTGCGGAAAAGCCAAGTCTTCACCGCTTTTCGGAAGGCCAATAGGGTGGGGATGGTCTGGACCTCAGGAGGTAACTGGTTCCAGAGAGCTGGGGCAGCCACAGAGAAGGCCCTCCCCTGTGGGCCCGCCAGCCGGCATTGTTTAGCTGACGGGACCCGGAGGAGACCAACTCTGTGGGATCTTACCGGTCACTGGGAGCTATGCGGTAGAAGGCGGTCTCGAAGATAGCCTGGCCCTGAGCCATGTAGGGCTTTAAAGGTAATAACCAACACCTTGAATTGTGACCAGAGACCAATAGGAAGGCAGTGCAGCTTGCGGAGAATTGGTGTAATGTGGGTGTACCTAGGTGCACCCACAACAGCTCGCGTGGCTGCCTTCTGGACCAACTGTAGTCTCTGAACACTTTTCAAGGGTAGCCCCATATAGAGAACGTTGCAATAATCTAACCATGAGGTGACAAGGGCATGAGTGACTGTGAGGAGAGCCTCCCGATCCAAGTAGGGTTGCAATTGGTGCACCAGGCGAACCTGTGCAAAGGTCCCCCTAGCCACAGCAGTCAGATGTTGCTCTAATCTTAACTGTGAGTCTAGGAGGACACCCAAATTGCGAGCCCGTTCTGAGGGGGACAATTTCTTCCCTCCCCACCCCCGGAACCAAGGATGGATAATCGACATAGTCTTTAGGAGGCAATACCCACAGCCACTCGGTCTTGTCTGGGTTAACGAATATCTCACTTAACAGCAGAAAATTTGGGCTCAATTGTGGCAATAAGTCGAGGACTACCTGTTACAGATGGAATTTGAGAACCGGTAGCAAAAATCCCTGGGCCCCCCCATGCCCCACGAGCCACGCGATCATCAGAGGCTTTTTTTTTTTTAACTTTTAAAAGCATTTTCTCTACAAGCTCTTCGGCCGAAAAAATGCTTTTAATAGTAAAAAAAAAAAAGCTGATGATCACGTGGCTCAGCTGGGATCGTCAGAGGCTTTTAAAAGAAAAAAAGCCTCTTACGATCAGGCAACTCAGCTGGGATCATCAGAGGCTTTTAAAAGCATATTTTTTACAACCTCTTTGGCTGAAGAGATTGTAGAAAAAAATGTTTTTAAATGTAAAAAAAAAAAAAAAAATTGGCCGCGCCCACTCAGTCACATTACCCACCAAGCCACGCCCACAGAACCAGTAGTAACAAATGTTACATTTCACCACTGATCCTTCCCCTGCCATGCCCACCAAGCCAAGCCAAGCCATGCCCACACAACCAGTAGTAAATTTTTTTGAATCCCACCACTGAGCCCAACCCTACCTCAAAGGGTTGTTGTTGCGGGGAAAATAGGAGGAGGAAGAAGTATTAGACATGTTCCTTTCCTTGAGTTACATATAAAGTAATAAAGGCCGGATAAAACTTGAATAAATAAATTAAAAATCCTATGTATGTTTTCCTCCAATGGTAGAATTCCCTTCTCAGATGTAATATCGCAGCCTAAGAGGATATTACCAGCAAAACAGAAGAGGGCCCAAATAAGAACAAATGATATACATTCCAGCACTTGTTGCTTATGAAGCCGGAAAAGATGAAATGGAAATTGCAGATGTGACTGTAAACACAAGCAGCGGAGGCCCAGCGTCTTGCGCTCATTAAATCTGCAGGATCCTCTTAGAAAATAAATGTTTCTTCTCTTATGACCGTCACGCAGGCTTGCGGTGGTAAAAGTCACGGTGGGACTTTTATAGTTAGCCCCTCGATTTTACTACCATAATTGGGCCTGACGTTTTGGTCGTAAGTTGTGACAGAGGCTCATCCTGTGGCTGTGCCTGATTTTACAACCCATTTTTTTTCCCAAAGTGGTCGTTAAATGAACCTGGCAGTTGTGAAGTGAACCCAGTCTTTGCTAAATTGTGTTTTTTCCATTGGAAATAAATGCCAGTTTCCTACAAAAACCGTAAACCACAGTCCACTGGCTGTGGGATGCTGCGAACGGTCAAAAATGTGAGCCGGTTGCCGAATGCAAAATGTGGTTGCATGATCACACAGGGGGCGGGGAGGGCAGATGTTGGAACTCTGAATCTGGGCCATAAGTCCATTTTCCAAGGTTCATCGTGACTGAACGGTCACTAAGCAACTAGTCATAAATCAAGGACTACCTATATCCGTGATGGCGAACCTACAGAAGTGGCACGCAGCGCCCTCTCTGTGGGCACGCGAGCCATCGCCCCAGTTCAGCTCTGCCGTGCATGCGTGCGTACCTCCCGCCGTCCAGCTGGTTTTTGGGTCTCTGCCGCACATGTGCAGGGGGCGCGCATGCATGCGCAGGGAGGGCGCAGGGGACGCACATGCTTGCGGAGGGGGAGGGTGCGAGTGGGGGCAAGCGCATGCATTGCATTTTGGGGTTTGGGGCGTGTGCATTCGCGTGCATGTGTACGTGCTCTGGGCACTCGATCCGGAAACATTTAGCCATCACTGAACCTATATGTACTAAATGTGAAGAGCATTTCACTCATATATAAACAGTAACAATTCCACTCTGGGATTTTTCTCAGTCCTTTCTCATTTTATTTCCTCTGGAAAAATATGAGCCCCCCCCCAGGGAAGAAAAATTGTGGGGGGGGGGTTTCTGCCTCAGGTTTGCCCATGTGCCATCACACCTCTAAGAAGGCTCCTATATTTGTTTACGCAGCAGCTCCTTAGAATCACAGCTTTTATCTCCCGGCAATCATCTTAATAACCTGCGGCCTCTGAAGCTGTTTATTTGCAATTACAAAGTGCAACGTGTCTGTAAACACTCAGGTAAGGTACACACCGATAGCCCGATCATAAAAATTTCCCCTTTTGGTCGATGTTTAATAAAAACAGACTTTTTCTCCCCCCCCCCATATTTGCAGGGCCTTCTATTTACACGGCATTCCCATCTCCATTCACCTTAGGAAAACGCCATGAGAAAAGCTTCTCTATTGGAAATTAACTCACATTTCTGCTGAAAAATGACACCCCAAACTGTGCACAGCCAGAAGGCACAACCAGGGCTGCGACTGAAGGAAAGTCACACAACACGCCATGCTTTTCTCCAGTTTTGATTTGGAAGAATTTTATTTCAGGGGCGGACGTTCTAATCCAAATGCGTAACAAGTCTTTTATGCAGCTCTGAAAAGACTGGCCGGAGGGGGGAAAGTGGGGGGGGGGAAGGGGTCTCCAGGAAGGATGTTCTAGCCAGACTCGATTCCTGGTGATTTTAGGGACCCATGTATGCACAGTTTTATGGGGAAGAATGCAAGGCACCCCAGCAGCAATTTTTTCGCGACCAACAGCAGCTCTCGCCGCTAATTCAAATGAAGAAAAATATGTGGAAGTCTGCATAGGGAGGGGGGGAAGCACGACATATTATGATCCAGCTGTGGGCAAGCTCCCTCCAAATCCCTTTGTGTGGTTGTGTGGTCATTTCTGTTTGGTGTGCAACAATCCAGAGACTAGGGCAAGGCGTTCACATGACTCATGCCTTCAGAATGCACACCAGAGTGTTAATCCAACAGAAATCAACTGGATATGATTTATTGCAGTGGCCTGTGTTTAAAGGAGAGTGTTTGGATTTCATGACACATTCTGCTGTCCTTTACTGGGAGGTAACTAGATTAAGGGGCATGGCGGCTCAGTGGCTAAGACGCTGAGCTTGTCAATTGAAAGGTCGGCAGTTCAGCGGTTCGAATCCCTAGAGCCGCATTAACAGGGTGAGCTCCCGTGACTTGTCCCAGCTTCTGCCAACCTAGCAGTTCGAAAGCAGGTAAAAAATGCAAGTAGAAAAATAGGGACCACCTTTGGTGGGAAGGGAACAGCGTTCCGTGCACCTTTGGCGTTGAGTCATGCCAGCCACATGACCACGGAGACGTCTTCAGACAGCGCTGGCTCTTCGGCTTTGAAACGGAGATGAGCACCGCCCCCTAGAGTCAGGAACGACTAGCACATATGTGTGAGGGGAACCTTTACCTTTGCCTAGATTCCAATGAAGGTCTGCAACACCCATACAAGTAGACTTACAAGCACAATTCAGCCCCCAATTTATGTTGCTAAGTGAGACATTTGTTAAGTGAGCTTTGCCCCGTTTTACAACCTTTCTTGCCACAGTTGTTCAGTGAATGACTGCAGTTGTTAAGTTAGTAACACTGTGGCGCAGTGGTTAGAGTGCAGTACTGCAGGTGACTTCTGCTGACTGCCGGCTGCTCCACAGTGCTTCATAGCCCTCCCTAAGATTATCCTTTAGTGATAAAGTGGAAGAAAATTATACGTTGAGACTTGCAAGATTGATGTTAGACGAGATAGGTAAACTAACTCTATTTTACTGTAAATCTATATTAACAGAATCTTGCAAGTTTGAAAGCAGAATAGCAAGAGCACTTAGACTTATATACTGCTTCATAGTGCTTTACGGCCCTCATTAAGCAGTTCACAGAGTCAGCATCTTGCCCCCAACAATCTGGGTCCTCATTTTAATGACCTTGGAAGGATGGAAGGCTGAGTCAGCCTTGAGCCTGTCAGGATCGAACTGCTGGCAGTGGGAGGGAGGGAGGGAGGGAGGGAGGGAAGGAAGGAAGGAAGGAAGGAAGGGACAATAGCAATAGCACTTAGACTTATATACTGCTTCACAGTGCTTTTACAGCTCTCTCTAAGCAGTTTACAGAGTCAGCCTTATTGCCCCCAACAATCTGGGTCCTCATTTTAATGACCTCGAAAGGATGGAAGGCTGAGTCAACCTTTAGTTGGTCAGAATCAAACTACCGAACTTCTGGCAGCCTGCAGTCAGCAGAAACTGGTCATAAGTCACTTTTTTCCAGTGCTGTTGTAACTTTGAACAGTAAATGAACTGTTGTAAATCAAGGACTTCATGTATTTTGAGGATGGGCTGGCTGTTTTGAAACGTGCTTCCAATACCTGTGAATATTTCCTCCAGATAAGCTACCACGGATCAAGCAGTTTAACTGAACTGCTATTTTTTCAGTCCACGCTGTGAAATGCAACCGTTAACGGACATGTTCTAGAACGAAGTGATGCAAGTCAAGTATTGCAAGCGTCCTTCCTGATACTTGCGACAGAGAAATGGCTTAAAAGCCAAAGGCTGGGGGGTGGGGAGGGGGGAACCTCTGCAATGTGAATCCTAAATAGAGAAGAAAGATCACACAAAGCTCAGCTCAGGAACTGTTTTAATATGCTAGGTCAGTTCCTCATTATATCCCATGGCCAGATCAATAGAAATCAAAAGATCAGTTCTGCGCAAAGCATAATTTTCCCATTTCCTAAGAGCTTCTACCTTCCCTGGTGGACTTCTCTGGACTAATCCTGAAATGCTTTTTATTTCAGCTCTAACCGCCAAACTCATGCAGAAAAAAATATATATCAAAGGTCATTATCAGGATTTATTCTTCACTCTCCTTGCAAATAAATCTCCTGGAAAAAATAACTTAAGCTTTTAAGGTATTTTTTTTTTCTTGCCCATCAAGAAAGACAAGGTTTGTTTCATTCTTAAGGATTGAGAGAAAGACGAGAAACTTTGTGAGTTATTGCTATCTATACTTAGCAATTTTTGCACATAACAGACATGGCAAGAGATTATCGGATACCTGGGAAAATGAAGGTTTGTCTGTCTTTCAAAAAAGAACGGATATAGATTGTTCCCAGCTCATACTTCTGAAACAAACTTTGGGATTATCCTTGGGATTATAGCAATTTCATACTGGAAGAGAGCTGTCTTAAAGAGGGCAAATAGATGGCACACTGGAGCATCGGTTTACAATGGGAACTACAATGTGTGAACTGTAGTGGTTTCCAGATTTTGAAAAAAACGAGCCTCAGCACACAGCTTCGATTATGTGGTCTGGTAAAAGTTTTACAGCTCCTTAAAATCCGGTCAGAAGAAAATTGAACATTTCACTTCCAGGTTAATTGTTTCAAACGACATCATCCGTGATTACAAATGCTGCAAAGCAGGGTTTCTCATTGCTGGCAATTTTAAGATTTTAAGCAGTGGTGGGTTCCTCCCGGTTCGGCCCGGTTCCACCGAGCCGGTAGTGGTGACGATATGACGTCACCGAACCGGTTCTGTCCCCCCGCCCCCCCGCGTTATTCTTACCTTTTATTTGGCCCCACCCCCAATCTATTGCTGCCTCCTGAGTCCCAGCTGATGGGCTATAAGGAAAAAAACTGTTTAAACTCTTGCCTTGGGGCTTCAAAGGGCCGCCCTACAGCTGATCAGTGGTAAAAGGCAGTTTGGTGGTAGACCGGTGCCTGCAAAAATAAATGGGTAGACCGGTGCCTGCAAAAATACATGAGTAGACCGGTGCCTGCAAAAATAAATGAGTAGACCGGTACAGCTCTGCAAGCAGCCTGGTAGACCAGTACCTCTGCTAAATCCTAAAGAATTGTCACATGACCATCAAGCCATGCCCACAAAATAAGCCACGCCCACAGAACTGTTAGTAAAAAATTTTAGAACCCACCCGATTTTAAGATGGGTGGACTTCAAGTTCCAGAATTCCCCAGCCAGCATGGGGAATTCTGGGAGTTGAAGTCCACCCATTTTAACGGTGCCAGGGGTTTAAGCTTTAAGACTTGTGGACTTCAACTCCCAGAATTCTCCAGCCAGTTACTTGTGGACTTCAACTCCAGTATTCATAGCTGGCTGGAGAATTCTGGGAGTTGAAGTCCACAAGTCTTAAAGCTGCCAAGTTTGAAGACCTCTGCTGTAAAGGCATAACTGTCAATATTATTATTTATTACATTTGTTTGCCACCTCTCTCACCCACAAGCTATCGTAATAATTTAACAAATACCCCAAACCAGGCTATTGAATTTCCCATAGTGATTAACAACCTGGCCTTAGAAACTCCACTGCAGGGCAGAAGACAAAACTTTCTTCTCAATTACAACAACGCAGACGCATAGCTTTGCCAAAGAACGCAAAATGCATGCAATGTGATTGAAGCTACTGACAGATATTCTATGCTAGTGAAATGAGCTGCACCAAGAAAAGCTTGTGCCTTTAAAATAAAAAACACAAACGTGTTAAGTCAGAAAAAGCGCGATCGCGCTCCTCTTGATTTTTTTTTTTGCCACTAAGAGTAACAAATGGACAAGTATGAAAAGTCACGCCATCTCTGCATTTTCAATTTTTCAAGCAGGGTTTTTTTTTTTACCCCCTAGAGAATCTAAATTCCATAGAAATTCTGACTGCCTGAATCTAAACTGCCTATCTGCAGCATGCTAAGCAAATATATATAAACGCGATAAAACACTTTTGCATCCAAAACTTATTGAAGCGGTCCTTCATCCCGACATGACTCATAGGACGGAATGCAAATTGTTCGAGCACGGAGTCCAAATTGATGTCAAGAATGAGGCGTTTTTGCTGCCTGGCTGGGAGTGAAGGAAGAAAAGAAAACTTTTTGGTATGCTAAGGGAAGGATGAGGGAATCAGCTCTTGGTACAGATAGTCCTCGACTTACAACCATAACCGAGCTTAACATTTAAGTGAGACATTCGTTAACTGAATTTTGCCCCATTTCGTGACCTTTCTTGCCACTGTTGTTAAGTGAGTCACTGCAGTTGTTAAGTAACGTGGTCGCTAAGTGAATCTGGCTTCCTCGTCGACTTTGCTTGTCAGAAGGTCGCACACGTTAACAGCATGATTTTGAGACCCTGCAGCCATCACAAGTACGAGTCGGCTGGCAAGCATCTGAATTTTGATCACATGACCATGGGGGGGGATGCCGCCATGGTCATTAAGTGTGAAAAATGATACCGAGTTGCTTTTTTCAATGCCGTTCACAAACAGCTGATCACATGGTACCAGGCCACTGCAATCGTCGTAAATATGAACCGATTGCTAAGCATCTGAATTTTGATCGTATGACCATGGGGATGCTGCAACGGTGGCCACTTTTTTCCCCCAGTGCCGTCGTAACTTTGAACGGTCACTAAATGAACTGTTGTAAGTCGAGGACTAACCTGTACTTCGATAGTTATAAACCAGTGTTGACGAACCTTTTCGGCACCGAGTGCTGAAAGGGGACTGCATGTATGCGTTCGTGCGTGCCGAAAACTGGCGTGCATGCCGGCCGGCTGGCTGGTCTTTGCATGTGTATCAGAAACCGGAAGACCAGGTGGCCAGCACACATGCACATGCCAGAAACAGGAAGATCAACTTCCCGGCAAGCGCATGCGCACCGGGCAGCTGCTCTTCCGGTTTCCGGTGCTCCCGCGTGTATGAAAACCAGCTGGCTGGCACCCTAGAACCCTGAAGAGCAACAGGGAACGCGTGCCCAGAGAGATGGCTCTGCTTGCCACTTCTGGCACACGTGCCATAGGTTCACCATCACCGTCATAAACAATCTGTTTCTCTCATATCCACTTGAGCCTCTCTAACTTTGCCATCGGTGCAGGCAGGGGTGCCAAGCATTCAATCCAAAGCTGGTATAAGAACCGGCATTTTCCCGTCAAGGTCGGTCCCTTACAGCGGTTGCACAGAATTTTAAACGGTCAGCGCGACAACAGCTTGCAAAGACACAACCCGACTAGACACCGTTACATTTTTAAACTACCGTGAAAGGACACGAGGGAAAGTGCGATGCCTTGAGCCTTGGCTTTTAATTACAGTCTTTTGGCACGACGGTTAACGATCTCTCCAGATAATTATTTTTAAAAAAGGGTTTATTGGTGCAGAAGGAAGCTGGATTTAGCTCGGGCACTCTTGGTACCCCCCAACTCTGAAACGCGATATAACTTGAGCAAATCCTGCCACGATGGGCTTGCGCACTTCGGAATCGGGACGCGCGCGATGCGCTTACCGTTGCTGTAGGCGTAGGGCGATTCCGACGCCCCGTCTTGAAGGCTCTCGAGGATTTCTCCTTTGCCCACGTCGCTGTCCCCGACCAACAGGAACTTCAGCAGGTAATCGTAGCTTTTGAGAGGGCTGCCCTGGGTTCCCATTCTCTCTCTCATTAGGGAAGACCCACAATCCGCATGCTAAACACCCAGCCAGACTGAAAGATGCCGGGAGACGCCAAGCTTGCAGGGAGTCAATCTGGAGAGAATTCGTGCGATTCCGCTTTAGCAGACCCAACTCAAAAAGAATTGTTCTTCTCCCAAGAGTCTCGTCATTCCTTTTGTGAATGAAGGGCTGCTGTCAAAAGATGTCAGGATTCTGGGAGGGGGGGGAGAGAGAAGGGGAAGAAGATGACCTACTTAATTTGTTCAAGAGTTGCAAAATACAAGCTGGCTTTAAAAAAAAAAAAGTCTCTAAACTACCAAGGATGATATTAACAATAGCCAGATCGGTTGACTCTTCCAGATCTACATGTCAAATAAGGGAGAAGATCCATTGATTGCCACTTCAGTGACAAGCTAATCTAGCAAGGAAAAAGGGACTTCTGATAAAAAAAAATAACCCTATTGTGAAGGAAGAGACCGTTCACCTAGGTCAATAGATCAGTACATCAATTTAGGAGACCGGTATCCTAGATTGGATACAGTAAGAGAAGGGTAAGCACAATTTATGTACACAAAAACACATGTATAGATTTTAGATTTCTTGTCCCTGCCCTTCCTTTCTCCCATCCACACGCCCAGCACCGTTTGACGGCCCTGTAAGAGAAATCTGTGTGTGTTTTTGTGTTTTGTTTGACTTTCCGGATCAATAAAGTATAATTACAATTAATACAGTGTCCTGCAATATTGATATTTTTTACAGTGCTGCCCATTCCCTTACTCCACCTACTTTTTCTATAAGGGATATTATTATTTTCTGCCCTTCCTAATCTTTCCCAAGGCTATCTGCAGTCGGATCAGGATTTTCCAAAACAAATGGATATTCAAGAAGGAACCATATAAGAAACTATATTCTCTGTCTCTCTCTTTCTTTTGTATTTGGAAATGAGAGCGAAATTGTAATAAAAAAAAGGAGCAAATTGTTTTTCCGTTCAGGGTATGCTTCCCCCAGAATTGTGAGCTAATAAATCATGTCAACCATTGCAATTACAGAAAGAGGGGGGGTGGCTGAAGATTAATTAACAAGGAACAGAAGGTTGTGAACCCCCGTGTGGGAGAAGTCCAGAAAAGGACAAGAATAAAAATGAGGTATGAACACAAAGGTGTAAAACCATAGTGACTGGGAAGAGTATGAGGAGAAGAGTGTGACAGCAAAGATAGCCAGAATATTAGACATTAGACAAGAATGGATAAATGTGGCAATGAAGAAAGAGAGCCTAAGGGAGTCATGCAAGAGATAGTTATCTTCAAGTTAGTTAACTATTTATACACGTTATCCACCAACGGAGAAGAAATATGTGGCTTCTTTCTTCAATTTCATTAGGTTTTTTTTTTCCACACACACACAAAAAAAGGTCAAGATTAAAGAACAGAAATTAAACCTCGTGTTAACAGTGACAGCTGACAAAAGATTCAGTTGTGTACAGTACAAGCAGGTCTAAGAAAGGCAACCCAGGATGATTTAGGGTCTGTAGAAAGGAAATTCTTCCAGGGGAGAAAAAAAAAGCAGCACATTCTTTTGCATTTAAGGAAGTCTAGAAGCAAACAAACATACCGGAAAAGAAACATCAAAACTAGAAGATGGGTTATCTACAGCCCTTCTATTACTTGACGTTCTTTGATCATCTGGTGGCATCTTTTTCCAAGATAAGACAGAAGTTTTAGGTGCCCCCTTGGATTTGGGGGCTGGAGGACAACAAAAACACCGCGGTTTGACAAATACACAGATTGCAGGTACTGTGCAAACCCATCAGTCTCTTCAATTTTATTTCTATGGGGGGGTGGGGGGTGGGGGGCAAAGGCTGGAACAAAGCTGCAAGGAAGCCGTTTCCTAACCAGACCAGCTCCGATTCAGATATGAGACAATGCTAGATCAAATCCTACCCACCCCCTCAAATACCCAGGTTGGTTTTGGACTGTTCAAATGGACTCTGTTGAGATATCCACAGAGATTCTCAATCATTCAGTCATGGTTGTCCCAAAGGTGCTTTTTGCCAAAAGGCAACTGGACTTTCTTGTTTTTTCCCCCTTCAACTGAAGAAGCTTCTTGGATGAGAAGCGAAAGATTTTCGAGAGGAAAACAACAACAACAAAGAAAGCCAAATTGTCTTTTGGAAAAAGCACCCTTGAGATGCAAACGAACATCAGGCTGGGATGTGCACATCTGAACAATGCACACACACACACATACCCACAACAACTCCCTATATACCATAGGCAATTCTTGCTTCTTTCAGACTCCCCTAAATGTCTGATCTCTGTCATCTGCCTATCAATCCCTCCCACCTCCCAAATTCTTTCCTTGTGTTTTTAGTTGCCTTATACAAGTTTTAATTGCACCATAAAAGCAGCCACTCCAATGGAGTGGGTGCTTTTGGATCTGGGTGGATGGAGGGAACCAGGAGGAGAAGAGGGGGGGCAGCAGGGCGGGTAAAGGCATGAGAGATCCAGACTGAGGTCCCCTTCCAGACCTGGACTCTGGAGTGGGTGAATTGCGGCTGTCTCTCTTTCAGATGAGCCTACCTTACAGGGATGTTGTAGTGGGAGACCTCCCCTCCCCAGATACTGTCCTCAGCTTCCAGAGTAGGGGTGGGATAGAAATGATGATAATGATAGTAATAGTAGCAGGGTGGATTTGATTTAAATCGTGTTGATTTAAATCACAATTTAAATCATGATTTAAATCACTAGTAAGAAGGCTTGATTTAAATCAACTCAATTTAAATCATAATTTTTAAACAGCAACTGTCATCTCTGTACTCCTTTGACCCACTGTTGACTCACCGATAGTCCCAGTGTTGCAGAATATACAGCCTCCTGCTACATAACTAAGCTCCATTTCATGCTGAATAAACTAAATTATTTATGCATCTTAAATAGAAAAGTATCTTAAGATAGATTTTTACCCCAAAAGTTTTTTATTAAAATAAATTCAATAAAAATCAAAAAAATCTGATTTTTTTGATTTTTTAAAAAAAATCATTGATTTTTATCCACCCTGAATAGTAGTAATAATAATAATTGCAACTAGTATCAACCATCAGCGCCAGTCAATGATATTTGTGACACATTTTTAAATGTTCAGTTGACTGAGTTTCATGTTTAATGAATAAAAGAGATTTATATGTAAGGAGGAGGAGACTTGGGGAGGCAGGGCAAGCCTTAACACGGGTATGAGACAGTTCCCACTAATAATTAACAACATCATCAACAACAACAATAATAATAATAATAAAATGGTACTATCTAAGGAGGAGATGGGGAGGCAGGACAAGCCTAAACATGGGTATGAGACAGAATAATAATGATGATGATGATAATAATAATAAAAATAAAAATAAAAATAAGAAGATACTTGGTTGATACCTAGGATGCTGGCAGCAACATTAGCACCAGTCAATGATATTTGTGACACATTTTTAAATGTTCAGTTGACTTGAGTTTCATGTTTAATGAATAAAAGAGATGATAATGATAATAATAATGATAATTATATACTTATATATAATATATATATGTGGGGGGGGGGGAAGAGGAGACTTGGGGAGGCAGAGGAAGCCTAAACACGGGTGTGAGACGGTTTCCACTGCCCAGCCCCTTCCAGGGAGTCGAGAGAGGCTAAATCACGCCCTGCGTAACGCTCCGCACGTGTGAAGTCGCCCCGACACGTGTCAAGGGGAGAACTGGCGGGTTTGAAAGGAGGGGGCGTGGGGGGGTCGCAGGGTCCCCCGCCCGAGGACTGACTTTTGGGCGGACCACCCACTTCTGCTCCCGGGTACCGTGGCCAGCCCAGACTCACCTCTCTCTTCTCTCGCTCTCAGGCCGCTGAGGCCGCCCGTCCCGGGCTCGGCCGCCCCGTCAGCGCCGCGTCTCCTCGGGAAACTGCGCTGGGCTTCCAGTCACCGAGGCCTCCCGCTCGCCCAGCGACAGCGCCGCCGCCCCGCCACTGGCTCCCCGCCGCGTCAATCCTTCCGCCGCCTCTCCCATTGGCCGCCGTCCTCCCGTTCCGCCCGCCTCGTCCAGGAGACGCGGCCTATCAGGACGGAGAGAGGCGGGGAAAAATGCTCTCGGGACGCTTCCTTCTCTCTTTTCCCAGACCTTTACATAAAAAGAAGGGGAGGGGAACCACAGGTCCCGGCATGCCTCGCGGCGGCTGCCTTCGTCCGCGGCCATGGTTGAGTGACCGCCGGGGAGGCTGGGAGTGGTAGTAAAGGCGTGTGGGCGTGGCACTGGCAGAGAGATGCTGCTGGTTTGTTTTGCATTTAAAGCTGGGTTAATTGGAGAGAGAAAGGGGTTTTGGATGCGGTATAAGGGGCGGTCGGAGATCTGTAAGAGGCAGAAAGAGGCTTGGGACACTATAGAATTTAACCCCTTAGGGAACCCTAGGAGAAATTATAAACAAGAATAAGGATTAGATGAAAATACTACTTTTCCCCCCATAAACCTTTCAACAAGAGCAACAATAAAGTACATTTTAAAAGGCACACCGTGAAAAGCTTAACGATAAGTACATAAATTCTGCTGTGATTACAAGAAGAGTCTTGACTGATCGTTTAGGCATTCGGGGATCACTTTCCTGCAGAAGAAGAGAAGAGAAGAGAAGAGAAGAGAAGAGAAGAGAAGAGAAGAGAAGAGAAGAGAAGAGAAGAGAATTCTTTATTGGCCAAGTGTGATTGGACACACAAGGAATTTGTCTTTGGTGCATACGCTCTCAGTGTACATAAAAAGACAAGATACAAGATAAAGTGAGATTTGATATTAACATACTGGATATAAATGTAAATAATGATCCTGTGAACAAAACAGTTAATTATGAATATTTAAAAATAAAGAGAATCAAATCATGTAAAATGAGGACCCAGATTGTTGGGGGCAAGAGGCTGACTCTGTAAACCGCTTAGAGAGGGCTGTAAAGCACTGTGAAGCAGTATATAAGTCTGAGTGCTATTGCTATTAGGACATCAGGGAAGATTGCCAGGCGTACGGGTGCCAGAGATGGTCCTGATGTCAAAAGAAAATCAAAAGAATGAGGAAGCCATTTATTATGGCTTCTCCCAATTGAGGAGGATCTAAGGACAGGATCCGTGTTCCATGTGGTGTGAAGCTTGATTAAAGTTTTGTATAGGTAGAAAATTTCTACCTAGGCTTACATACGGAGATTACATACTTTTCTCTACAGCAATTGGTTCTCAGTCTTGGCGATTTTTTAAGTTGTGCAGACTTCAACATCCTCTGAATTCCCCAGCCCAGCCAACATTGGTGAACTTCAACTCCCAGAATTCCCTGCTTGCTGGGGAATTCTGGGAGTTAAGTCCACACATTGCTTAAAATTGTCAAAGGGGAGCATTGCTCAACACATGTATTCCTGCCCTAAACAAACATGCATACATCTACAGTACATAGATGGACAAAATATGTAAACATTTTATTTATTTATTTAATTTATATAGCCGTCTCTCATCAAGTGACTCTTACAAGCAGTATAATAATTAAAACCATACCACAGTGGTGAAATCCAATTTTTTTTACTACCAGTTCTGTGGGCGTGGCTTGGTTGGCATGGCTTGGTGGGCATGGCCAGGGAAGGATACTGCAAAATCTCCATTCCCACCCCACTCCAGGGGAAGGATACTGCAAAATCTCCATTCCCACCCCACTCCAGGGGAAGGATACTGCAAAATCTCCATTCCCACCCCTCTCTGGGGCCAGCCAGAGGTGGTATTTGCCGGTTCTCTGAACTACTCAAAATTTCCGCTACCGGTTCTCCGAATTGTTCAAAATTTCTGCTACCGGTTCTCCAGAACCTGCTGGATTTCACCCCTGCCATACCACAATATAAAAAGCATCAAATATAAATAACAACAAACACCAAATGTAAAAGAACCTCAAGGTAGGAATACGACCATCACTTAATAGATTAGATTATATATCAAAGCATAATACATACATAAATAGAAGTATTTCATCTATATATATATACAATACTGGCTATACATTTTTATAAATATCTACCATGCACCGATAGACAGAATATACAAAATATATTACATCTACCAAACATAAATAGAATTGTATACTGTAGATTAAAATTATATTAACAGCATTAAGGGAATCGGAGAGATAATTTTCTTCTGTTTGTGCCAGCCTAGATCATTCATTTATGTGAGCCTATCCTGCCGCCCACTTACTCACCGAGTACATGATGTTACAATGAGGTTTGATTCTGCATCATTTGTGAGTAGATAAATACAGGTTTTTGAAAAGAAAAAAAAAGGAATACCTCTATTAACATCGCCATCTGTGACCTGCTAGGCTACAAATCACTTTGGAAAATATATTCGATATAATACACATATTTGATATTAGATACAATATGTAAATATTAGATTATATGCGTCCTCAGAGCATTTTGCATATCGTGTGAACTGAGCCATCTCATTAAACTCTACTCTGATTCATTTCTTTGGAGGTGAGAGGCTGTACAAATGTAGCAGTTGTATTTTGCTTATGGGTTTGTGCTAAATCTGCACAAATATATCTAAAGGTCAGGGGGGAAATCCAGCAGGTTCTGACAGGTTCTGGAGAACCGATAGCAGAAATTTTGAGTAGTTCGGAGAACCAGCAGATGCCACCTCTGGCTGACCCCAGAGTGGGGTGAAAATGGAGATTTTGCAGTATCCTTCCCCTGTCACGCTCACCAAGCCACGCCCACCGAGCCACACCATGCCCACCAAGCCATGCCCACAGAACCGGTAGTAAAAAAAATAGCATTTCACCACTACTAAAAATATGCTAGGCTTTGCCATCATTCAACCCAAATCAGGAGGAGTCGAGTAGCAAATTAGAAGTCTTTCCTGACTTAACTAATTTTAGGGAAAGGCTTTCATGAGTTGGAGCTGAAGTTATCAGATGTACTGAGTCAAGAATAGGCTAGAACCATGATGGCGAACCTATGGCACGCGTGCCAGAAGTGGCACGCAGAGCCATCTTCTGTGCATGTGAGCCATTGCCTGTTGCTCTTCCAGGTTCCGTTGCACTGGCCAGCTGGTCTTCATGTCCATGGGGCTCCCCTTGAGGTGCACTTGGAGGCTCCAACTGGCGCAGAGTGCGGCCACGCGAGTGATTATGGGAGCAACGTGGAGCTCCCATGTAACACCTCTCCTGCGCGAGCTGCACTGGCTCCTGGTGGTCTTCCGAGTGCGCTTCAAGGTTCTGGTTACCACCTTTAAAGCGCTCCATGGCTTAGGACCTGGTTATCTATGGGACCGCCTGCTATCACCAATAGCCTCCCACCGGCCAGTACGCTCCCATAGAGAGGGACTCCTCCGGGTGCCGTCAGCCAAACAGTGTCGGCTGTCGGCCCCTAGGGGGAGAGCCTTCTCTGTGGGGGCACCTACCATCTGGAACGAGTTCCCCCCGGAGATACAGAGGATCCCGGATCTGCGCACTTTCCGTCGCGCGCTTAAAACGTTTTTATTTCATCAAGCTGGCCTGGCCTAAATCTTCTCCCCTTTTTAAATATAAATTTTAAATATAAATTTTAAATACAAATTTTAATCTGTTTAAATTATGGGGTATTTTAAATTCAGCCAAATTATTTAATTCGTTTTTAATCTATTTTAAATTTTTGTATCCCTGTGTTTTATCTTCTGGCTGTTCACCGCCCTGAGTCCTTCGGGAGAAGGGCGGTATAGAAATTTAATAAAATAAAATAAAATAAATGTCCGTGGGAACGCCGGAAACTGGAAAAGCAGCCGCCCGGTGTGCATGTGCATGCCTGGCAGCTGCTCTTCCAATTTCCGGGGCACCGGCCACCTGTTCTTCCATTTTCTGGCTTGCATGCATGCATGAAGACCAGCTAGCCGGTGCACATGTGCACGCTGGAAACCAGAAGAACATCTTCCAGGCGTGCACATGCACACCAGGCGGCTGCTCTTCTGGTTCCTGGCATGCGCACCGGCCAGCTGGTCTTCGTGCACGCATGTGCACCAGAAACCGGAAGACCAGGTGGCTGGTGTGCATGTGTGCTGGAAACCGGAAGATCATCTTCCAGGCGCGCGCAAGCGCATCAGACAGCTGCTCTTCTGGTTTCCGGCCTGTGCATGCGCACTGGCTAGTTGGTCTTCGCACATGCATGTGCACCAGAAACCGGAAGACTAGGTGGCTGGTGTGCATGCGTGCTGGAAACCGGAAGTGCAGCCACCTGGCACGCGCATGCAAAATGTTTCCAAGGAGGAAATAAAAGAAAGTCCAGTTGCCTTTCGGGGAGGGGGGGAGCCCAAATTTTGATAATAGATAATATTTATCTCTAATATCCAAATATTATATGGGTGCCTGCAAGCAGAATAGTGACTCAAATCATCCAGGAGCCCCCAAAGTTTTACCCCAGAAGAAACCAAATAAAAATCAACAGCCAAGATGGGATGACTTGGCTTGCTTGATGAATGGACTGCGATGAATGGTTTAAACCTCCATACCGGAGAAACGCCGGCCGGAGCAGACAAAACTTCCTGTTCCCAGCAGTGAAGCAGCTCAATTGCTTTCTGAGTCTTGGCCTTCATTTCCATCTCAATATCCAGGCAGTTGTTTCGCCATCCAAGAATCTCACAGGAAGGCTGTTGTTTCCGTGGCGGTGGGAAGGTCTCTCCATCTGTTGAATGCTGAGAAGGCCTGCATTGTCTCGGCTTGGCAAGGCCCGGCTAGAATTCGGGTCGTGATCGGCTGTAACCTGAAGCTGCCCAGAAATCCATGGAGGGTTGTCTGGATGTTTGGAGACGGGGACCACACAGCAGTTTACAGAGACCGTATCCCTCCGGATTGAGGTGATGAAACACCAAACAGTGCTCCTTGTTTTGGTTGTTGTTCAATGGAAGGTCCTTCCTCAGTGATGAAATCCTCCCCGGTTTGCCACCTCTTTGCTGCCCACGCATGTGCGGTGCGCACCAAATGCATGGTGCGCATCAAATACATGGTGTGCATCAAATGCATGCTGTGTGTGCACATATGTGCACTGTGCACCAAACACATGCTGCATGCGTATGTGCAGTATGCACCAAATGCACACTGCTTGGGCACATGCACAGTACACACCAAACATGTGCTTCGCGCAGAAAAAGGAGGCGTAGGAAGGTAAGTAGAACAGTAAGGGGGGCGAACAGCTGTTTTGCGCGATTTAGATTCGCTAGAAAGCAGGATTTCCTGCTTTGTAGCGAATTTAAAATCGTGCGGCACAGCTGATCATCGGAAATACCAGTTCGGATGAACCAATAGCTTTTTTTTATCACTACCGGTTCGCACGAACCCGTGTGAACTAGTAGCAGAGGTGGGTTTCAGCAGGTTCCGACCAGTTCTGCAGAACCGGTAGCGGAAATTTTGAGTAGTTCGGAGAACCGGTAGGAAAAATAGATGGGGACCCTGCCCCCATCTATTCTCTGCCTGCCCAGTCCCAGCTGATCAGGAGGAAATGGGGATTTTGCAGTAACCTTCCCCTGGATTGGGGAGGGAATGGAGATTTTACAGTATTCTTCCCCTGCCACGCCCACCAAGCCATGCCACGCCCACGAAGACACGCCCACAGAACCGGTAGTAAAAAATTTTGAAACCCACCACTAACCGGTAGCATTTCACCGCTGTCTTTCCACCTCATCTCCATGCCTTTCAAGGCCTACTGCAGCTTTTCCCCCCAGCCCGACAATCTTCAGGGGGGCAAGATGACAAGCCCCATAACTCCCAGCCTGCGTTGGTTATTGTCTGCGTGGCCCAATAGGGACGGTGGTAGACCAGACTGAATAGACGTTTTCTTTGTCGTTTTGTTTTCAAAGCAAACGCCAGTGGCTTGGCATGGGAAGTTTCCAAAAAGAGCTGAAGATGTGCCAGGCGGAAATTTGGGACAACAGCTGTAAGTCAATGTTGACAATACGGAGTTTGTCTGGTGTGAGTTACAAGAAGCAGCCAGTTGGGTAGCACTTTTTCAGAGGGACACATTTTACTAAAGGCACAAGGTCTTGTGAGTTACTTTTGATTTGGGGCTGCCATAGTTTAACCCACTTCTTCTCCTATGTATCTACTATCTCTCTTGCTCTCCCTCCCTCCCTCCCTCCCATTCCTATCCATTCTATCTATCTATCTATCTATCTATCTATCTATCTATCTATCTATCTATCTATCTATCTATCTATCTATCTATCTACCCCATGTATGTGTGTATAATACAAAGATGTCCTAGACATTGGTATTTGAACATAGATCTTTTTAACATTTATATTTTATTATGTTCTACTAATCTAGATGAAATATTAGTATATATTGTTAGTCCATGTATGATATGCCATATGCTAAATAGATCTATCTACCTACCTACCTACCTACCTATCGCTTCTCCTCAGGACAACTCACAAGATAAAGTGTTGCAATAAATTGAAATAGTCTTAAAAAGACATTACTTGCGATTTAGTACAAGCAAATCATATCATGGTTACTAGCTGGATACTTGTGCTCCGCTACGATATGGTGTGATCCAGCTTGATAAATTGACACTTACAGCTTGAAAATTAATGAGTAGTTACGATCGGCCACTCCTCTCCCCTCCTCTCCCTCAGTCTTGCCCCACAGAAACATCTCCTATCCTATCCCCTTCTCTCCCTCAGCCTTGCCCCACAGAAGCCTCCTCTATCCTCTCCCCTACTCTCCCTCAGTCTTGCCCCACAGAAACATCTCCTATCCTATTCCCTTCTGTTCCTCAGGCTTGCCCCACAGAAGCCTCCCCTATCCTCTCCCCTCCTCTCCCTTAGCCTTGCCCCACAGAAACATCTCCTATCCTATCCCCTTCTCTCCCTCAGCCTTGCCCCACAGAAGCCTCCCCTATCCTCTCCCCTACTCTCCCTCAGTCTTGCCCCACAGAAACATCTCCTATCCTATTCCCTTCTGTTCCTCAGGCTTGCCCCACAGAAGCCTCCCCTATCCTCTCCCCTACTCTCCCTCAGTCTTGCCCCACAGAAACATCTCCTATCCTATTCCCTTCTGTTCCTCAGGCTTGCCCCACAGAAGCCTCCCCTATCCTCTCCCCTCCTCTCCCTTAGCCTTGCCCCACAGAAACATCTCCTATCCTATCCCCTTCTCTCCCTCAGCCTTGCCCCACAGAAGCCTCCCCTATCCTCTCCCCTTCTCTCCCTCAGCCTTGCCCCACAAAAGCCTCCCCTATCCTCTCCCCTACTCTCCCTCAGTCTTGCCCCACAGAAACATCTCCTATCCTATTCCCTTCTGTTCCTCAGGCTTGCCCCACAAAAGCCTCCCCTATCCTCTCCCCTTCTCTCCCTCAGCCTTGCCCCACAGAAGCCTCCCCTATCCTCTCCCCTTCTCTCCCTCAGCCTTGCCCCACAAAAGCCTCCCCTATCCTCTCCCCTACTCTCCCTCAGTCTTGCCCCACAGAAACATCTCCTATCCTATTCCCTTCTGTTCCTCAGGCTTGCCCCACAAAAGCCTCCCCTATCCTCTCCCCTTCTCTCCCTCAGCCTTGCCCCACAGAAGCCTCCCCTATCCTCTCCCCTTCTCTCCCTCAGCCTTGCCCCACAGAAGCCTCCCCTATCCTCTCCCCTTCTCTCCCTCAGCCTTGCCCCACAAAAGCCTCCCCTATCCTCTCCCCTAC